>NC_091455.1:54900672-55200672 GCF_027789765.1 Dendropsophus ebraccatus
CCACTGAGATGGTGCCTGCAACGTTCAGCAGTATCCGCCTGTGGACAAGATTGATCAGAGGACTATGGGCAGAACTTTTCATCTCTTCGCTTGTCATTGTGATGGATGATGAGGGATTCGGGAGAAATTAATTCATAGTCCGGAACTCAGACTGTAATGCAACAGATTCTTCTTCAACTGAGGGAACCTGTCACATTGTGTGTCCTTCTAGATGGCACGGAAACATTAAACCACCAGCATTTCCTTCTGCAAGTCATGTGGCGAGAATACGGACATTTGTGGGCTCATTTGGTCCTAGTGAAATGAATATAGTACTAAATACATCAGGACTTGTATTTTTTATACAGAATCGAAATCCACTTTCCCCACATAAACACAGAGTTACAACAAAATTGGTCAGCAGATCCTACACCACCATTATTACTACGCAGGTGCTCACTGCATCACACTTCAAATGCTAAGATACTGCATATATCAAGGGTTTGTACACACTATTTGATCAATTTGTATTCTAAGAACCTCCATTTTCTATAGCAGTATTGTAATTTTAAATATGTTTATTGAACTCAAAAGTGGAGGTGGGGGTCTATACATGGAGGTGGGGGTCTATACATGGAGGTGGGGGTCTATACATGGCGCTCTGCTTGCAGTATGTGTACGCTGCTAAATGCTGTTTGCCAGTCCTGTGCTGGCAATATATGGGAAATACAGATAAACATGTGCTGGATATGTCTGGGAAATACAGAGTCCAAGACTCACCAGTCAGATGAATATAATGTGCAGTTTATTCAAGACACATGGGCTCAGATGTGCAGGGGGAAGATGTCCAGCGGGAGCATACAGGAAGGTCAGAGGCGTCATACTCACACATTACTTTGTCAAGTCAGGTGTCTTGTTTAACCACTTAGCTGCTGTGGCGTTAAAAAAATAAATAAACAGCCAATGCTTACCTGACAGCACTCCCCCATTGTGCTCCCGACTGCTTCTCCAAGACCCTGCTCACTGACAGCCCGCTCAGCCAATTGGTGATTGGTTAAGTGGGCTGTCAGTGAGCCTAGACCCAGAAACCCTAGCAAGAATGCACCGGGGGAGCAAATTCAATATGTGTGAAGACATGTGAAGGGAAATTGAGGGTCTTTTCACACTACGTCAGTGGTGTCCATTTGTTTTATGCATCTGGAAATCTCCCAGTGCATACAGAAAATCTACCCACAGACCCTAACCACCTGATGAAGGCCAAAAAAGTGTAATTTTGGGCTCTGTTTGGGCGGTTTCCAGTGGGGTTTCCATTTTCCTGCCAAATGGAATTGTGCTATTCCAAAGAACAGGATCCTACTTAAAAAAATGCAATATAAGTTTTTGAAACATGTCACAAAGTGCTATACGGTGGAAGCAGGGGCAGATTAACTTTACCATAGGCCCCGGGCTGTTCATTAAGCCTGGGCCCCCCAAACTTCTGTAACTATGGCAGCACTAGCGTGGTGTTCATAGTACAGGATAAATAATGTCATAATACCCTAATTTCTGGAAAATCACTGTAAAAAAGCAGCATTTTTTTGCAAATCATGGCAGAATTTAGCCAGAAGACAATACACACCTAAAGTAAAAGTCTGTTTTGGTGGCCATGGGCCCCCCAGGAGCTCAGGGCCCCGGGCTACCGCCCAAAATGGGCCTGTTATAATACGCTGCTGGGTGAAAGTATACATCAGGCAGTCTTCCAATGTATACCTATGCTGGACAACACACAAACATGATGTAAAAAGAGCCTAACTTGAATGAAGAAATGAACGAGAGGCCTGATCTGATGCTATGCCTGCTTTACAGCAATAACAGTTATTGGGGACATAAATCATGAGACATAAAACAGTTTTACAAATATACTCCAGGCATTGTTCAAAGTAATGCCAGCATTTACATAGCTCTAGAACGTGCCCCTACGCCTGTATTGATAAATCTATCTCATATGCCATTCATTGCACAGGATGAGCATCATGATCATCCCCTTTGTGACCATAAAAATGATCAATTGTACATGAATTGTAATGAGGACAATAAACATAGCAACATTATTAACTGTGATTTTATGCACTTATATTCATCTCCATAGACAATGGCTATTTGTGACCAATACGAATAAAGGCCATTTAAACAAGCGCGCTTGCAGTGTACTGTAAACTTGTGACATAACAAAATTCTCTTGTGCAAATACCCATAGGGCACACTAATAAATTGTGTCATTATGGTTGATCATTAGTAGTAGATAGTATCAATCAAATATCTTTTATTGGATTATTAGATAATAATAATAATTATTATTATTATTATTATTATTATTATTATAGCGCCACCAGTTTCAGCAGCACTTAGTTATATATGTTTTGTAGCCAGTAAATACTGTAAAAGAGTACAATAGTAGAATGGTAGAAAAGAAATGATCCACTTCTGTTAAAATAATACTATAATACTGGGAGCAGATGTAACATGGAGCGTCATGCTCTGTAATTTTCCCCTGGGGTCCTTGTTTCCCCATTACCAGAATTAAACTTATTTCCCATTTTGTACAGAATTAAACCTAGTTACAAATCCTTCTTGTTGTCTTCAAAAAACGTATTAAGCAACAGCAGTTGAAGGTAACATTTATATTGTAATATAGAACATTAGTGTGCTGGAAACTTACTGTATGAATATGTTCTATGGTAGAATTTACCAGTGGAAAATTATGTCACTGTATGTCATGCTAAGCTATGTTCTTAGTGGTGAATCCAACTTAGAGTGTAATGATTTTATTATGCTCTAGTCAGACTAGCCTAAAAGTGTACTGGAGAATCCTCTGGTGTGTGCATGTTTTATAAGGCCCCACAAGGGCCCAGTATGCCCTTTTTATACAGAATAACTTTCCTAAAGCTTAAAATTTTATATCATCAATAAAATGGAAATCCATAACAGTGATGAGGACTGATGAAGTGTTGAGCTAGTATGCATCAGGGGGCCTAATCAAGCTCGATGCTGGACTGAGCCGACTTGGGTAGAGGTGGTCACACACCTTCAATAACTGACGGCTGATTGTTTGGCTGTCAGTTATACCTATTGCATTTTTTCGTTCTAATTTTTTGTATATTTTATCCCTTAAGGAGAAGGCTTTACTTCCTGGACAAAATGGTGATGTCACGACCCGACTCCCAGAGCTGAGCGGGCTGTGGCTGCTGGAGAGGATGATGGCTGGGAGACACTAAGGGTACTATTTCACAGGCCGAGGAGGGCCCAATCAACGTTGTAAACAAGCGCCGATTTGCTAGATCGCTGCTCGTTTACTGGGCCTATTCCATCGTTACCGATGTCCTTGCAGCCCTTGCAGCATACATTACCTGTCAGGTCTTCTGCTCCGCTCCGTCCTCCTCCCCAGGTCCCGCACGCTCTAGCTTCAGAATGGCCTGTCAGCTGACAGGCCACTTAGCCAATCACAGGCCGCAGGGGTCCCGGCATGTGATTGGCTGAGCGCTCCGTCAGCTCACAGGCCATTCTGAAGCCAGAGCGTGCAGGACCCGGGGAGAAGGACGGAGCGGAGCAGAAGACCTGACAGGTAATGTATGCTGCTGCTGCTTCTTAAATCGTCGGTCGCCCGCCGTGCACCGTTATTCAACCGTAGCGATGCGCGGTGGGGGAACAATGATTTTAGGTCTGGCCCTAAATAAACGATCAGCCGATGACACGATCATCGGCTGATCGTTCTCTCTATTCCACCGAGCGATAATCGGCCGAATGGGGCCGATTTGGCCCATTATCGTTACTGTGGAATAGGGCCCTAAGGGTGGTATTACACAGGCCGATGGGGGCCCGATAATACCTGTAAACTAGCAGCAATCTGCTAGATCGTCGCTCGTTTACTGGACCTATTACACGGCCCGATAATCGTTAAACAAGGGCTGCAGGTACATCGTTACCGATGTCCTTGCAGCCCTTGTTTAAACTACATACATTACCTATCCACGTTCCAGGGCTGCTGCTTCTTCTCCCCGGTTCAGCTGACAGGCCGTTCAGCCAATCACAGGCCGGGGCCGCCGGGGCCTGTGATTGGCCGGGAGGCCTGTCAGCTGACAGGCCACTCTGAAGCTAGAGCGCGCAGGACCCGAGGAGAAGAAGACCGCAGCAGCAGTCCTGGAACGTGAATAGGTAGCGTATATCATCAGTCGCCGGCCGCAAACCGCTTCTACACGTAGCGGTGCGCGGTCAGCGCCCGACGAAAATAGGTCCAAACCTATATCAACGATCAGCCGATGATCGTTGTGATCAGCTGATCATTGTATTTATTACATGGAGTGATAACTGGCCGAATCGGGCCGATTCGGCCGATTATCGTTCCGAGTAATAGTGCCCTAAGGGACACAGGGCACTGGAGGGACTTCTCCTTTAAGGGGATGTTTAAATAAAATAAAATACAAAAATTAGAACAGAAAAAGTAACACTGCCAAAGTTCTAATGTATCTTGCAGAAAACTATAAAAAAAAATCATTTTTCAAATTTTTGTATATTTCGTGTAAACATCCCTTCAAGGGACGATAAATACAATAATTAGAACAAAAAAATGTACTAGATTAACTGGGCACCCTCCGCTCTGCCGAGCAGGGGGCACCTGGGTAAATGCTCAAGTCTCTTATTGATTTGAAAGTCATACATTGTACATGAATTTATAATAAGAAAATTGTTTCATATTCTACCTTGTGCATTTGCCTCTCCACGTTGCTTCCACTTTCTTTGTAATGACCCTTATTTAAAAAAAAAAAAGACTATCAGTTATCTATCATTCTTATGGCTCTTGTATAGAACTTATCATCCCTCCCCCTTCCCTGTATCCATCCCCTCCTTGGTTGAACTTGATGGACATGTGTCTTTTTTCAACCATATTAACTATGTAACTATGTAACATGCTTGGCAAACAGCCGATTGGTGGATATTAAAATCTGTCTTCATGAAACCTTGTGTTCAATTATAAACACTCCAAGACTCATCCATTGACTAGGCTACACTGGGTCTAAGTACCTGCAGATTCCTTATGGGGAAAAAAAAGAGGGGTATTACACGGGACGATTTTTCAGCGGCCGATTAACAATAAACTATCTCAAACGGCCACTATGACAAACTATCTTAAATCGTTCACTCTATTACACAGGACGATGATCATTACTTACAGTTGTTCTTGCACTTGTCCTTTCCTGGCTAATAGACCAGAGAACGACGTGTTATTACACCAAACGATGTTCAAACGATTTGTGAACGTCCAACGATGAAAATAGGTCCAGATTCTATCAAACGTTCAACGATTTCTCATTGGTTATTTAATCCTTGCCTGCTATTACACGAAACAATTATTGTTTAAATCTGAACGATCTAACGATTTTTAGAACGATAATCTTCCCGTTGACACGGCCCTTAGTGCTGTATTGAATGTCATGACATTTCCAAGTAAGCGAGCACTGATCTGCTAGATCGTGGCTTGCTTACCGAGCCTATACACAGTTTGATAATCATGCAGCAAGGGCTATATATACAGTATATAATAATATAATAATGATGTCTGTGCAGCCTTTGCTTTTATGTCCGAACTGTACTGTATATCAGTCCTACTAACTGTTCTCCCATAAAAGTTAATATAACTTGTAATTTACTCAGTATTAAAGATGAGTGAACTGGGTTCGGGTTCGAGTCGATCCGAACCCGAACGTTCGGTATTTGATTAGCTGGGGCTGCTGAACTTGATTAAAGCTCTAAGGTTGTCTGGAAAACATGGATACAGCCAATGACTATATCCATGATTTCCACATAGCCTTAGGGCTTTATCCAACTTCAGCAGCCCCCGCTAATCACATGCCGAAAGTTCGGGTTCGGATTGACTCGAGCATGCTCTAGGTTCGCTGATCTCTACTCAGTATCAATGTTTTCAATATGTGACAGAAAAACATTATATCAGGGTTGACAAAAAGACCATAGCTGTTGCTGTAGAATATGACAACATTATGGAAGGCTGTGGCTATCACTGTTATGGAAGGCTATGGATGACATTGTTATTGGGGGCTGTGGATATAGCCGTCACTGTTTTGAAAGGCTATGGATGACACTACTATTGGGGGCTGTGGATATAGCTGTCACTGTAACACTGCCTTTTGTCATCACAAAGCATTGCAAGGACAAGCACAAGTCCATTCACAAAGGACCTTTTATTGACTTAAAGGGAACCAATCATCCCAATTGGGCTGATATGGTTCCCTGAACTTCTGTATACAGCTCCTGCAGCAGCCGCGGCTTTAGCAGGAGCTGTATACTTGAAAAAAAGCACTTTAATCCCCCGGGCGCGTGACAGGCAGCTCCAGGGAAGTTATCAT
Source organism: Dendropsophus ebraccatus (assembly GCF_027789765.1). Lineage (NCBI taxonomy): Eukaryota > Metazoa > Chordata > Amphibia > Anura > Hylidae > Dendropsophus > Dendropsophus ebraccatus. The sequence goes on from NC_091455.1 coordinate 54,907,050, forward strand.
CTGGGTGGCTCCCCGCCCATATGTAGTCACCGTGCTTTGCCTGTGAGCATGCTCGGAGAGGATGAATGACAGGCAGAAAGGTCCTTTACTGGCCTCTCTGCCTGTCAATCATCCCTCGGAGCTTGCTGACAGGCAGAGCGCGGTGACTAGATATGGGCGGGAAGCTGTCCAGATGACTACTTTTATATCTCAGTAGGAAGCTGCCTGTCACGCGCCCGGGGGATTTAAGTCCCTTTTTTGGGTATACAGCTAATGCTGCAGCCACGGCCGGTACGTGCCACGGCTGCTGCAGGAGCTGTATACAGCGGTTCAGGGAACCATATCCCTTTGGTTCCCTTTAAAGCATTAAATGTGCACCCCTCACCGTGCATATTGAACATCCCTGCATAAGATGCATGCAGCATAGTTCTCCAGTGACACTCCACTACTACTCCTATCGGGATGATACCGGAGAATCAAACACTCCTTCTTTTGACCTGTGAAATCCTTCCACTAGACATAAAGCTCTCACCTTGCCTTATGACTGATATATTATAGCTAAAGATATATGATTCTTTAAAATGTAGCAAAATGATAAGAATTAATATATTATGAGACTTATCAACCCTTATCAATCCCATTCTCTTAACAATGAGGACTTGGCATATTCTAGAGTCCTGTCTACAGTAGCTTGGCGGCCGCCTTGGTTGTGTATACAGGATTATGAATGAGACCCTTTTATCAGTTTGTTCAATTAGGTTCCACAATTTTATCTCCTGACATGTAACAAATGCAGCTTTCATATCCCAGCAGGAAGCGGATGATTAATAAGATTATATTTTCCTATATTATTCTGAAATTAGAAGTCAGCCTGTTACACTGTATGCCGTATTACGGTCTGGCCAGAAGTAGGAGAGGTGTCTGGCCAGAGAAAGTAGTGTGTGGTTTATAAGAAAAAGATTTGCTTTGGTTGCTTGGAGTTAACAAATTTCTCAGAAGATTATATTGCTGGGAAACAGCTCTGTAGAAATAGCAACATGTAAAAGGCCCTATGTGTGTTTATATATATATATATATATATATATATATACACTCACCGGCCACTTTATTAGGTACACCTGTCCAACTGCACGTTACCACTTAATTTCTAATCAGCCAATCACATGGCGGCAACTCATTTAGGCATGTAGACATGGTCAAGACAATCTCCTGCAGTTCAAAACGAGCATCAGTATGGGGAAGAAAGGTGATTTGAGTGCCTTTGAACATGGCATGGTTGTTGGTGCCAGAAGGGCTGGTCTGAGTATTTCAGAAACTGCTAATCTACTGGGATTTTCACGCACAACCATCTCTAGGGTTTACAGAGAATGGTCCGAAAAAGAAAAAACATCCAGTGAGCGGCAGTTCTGTGGGCGGAAATTGAGCATTGTTGCAACGCCACAGCCTACCTGAGTATTGTTGCTGACCATGTCCATCCCTTTATGACCACAATGTACCCAACATCTGATGGCTACTTTCAGCAGGATAATGCGCCATGTCATAAAGCTAGAATCATCTCAGACTGGTTTCTTGAACATGACAATGAGTTCACTGTACTCAAATGGCCTCCACAGTCACCAGATCTCAATCCAATAGAGCATCTTTGGGATGTGGTGGAACGGGAGATTCGCATCATGGATGTGCAGCCGACAAATCTGCGGCAACTGTGTGATGCCATCATGTCAATATGGACCAAAATCTCTGAGGAATGCTTCCAGCACCTTGTTGTATCTATGCCATGAAGAATTGAGGCAGTTCTGAAGGCAAAAGGGGGTCCAACCCGTTACTAGCATGGTGTACCTAATAAAGTGGCCGGTGAGTGAATATACAATATATATATATATATATATATATATATATATATATATATATATATATATATTCAGTTTATGTATGACCAACTTCTTGTGCTTTAACATGCGACAATGCTATAAGGATGTGGGAAAAAATCTCCGTACCAGTGTTACAGAGTAGAGCTATATGCAGGCAAGTGCAGAATGTCATTTATAGGTATACTTTGTTTCACTATTCAGGCCCTTGGATGCCTTAGGCTATAGTTACATGTTCCCTATGGCTGTTCGTAGCCACAAACCCGTAGCTATGGACAGCCCTACAGATGTGCACCCGTAGTTTTCCACAATTCACGGACCCATTCAGTAGACAATAGTGATTCATGCTGCGTTTGCGGGTCCTTACTAGGACCTGTCAGTTATTTTTGTGGCACAGATCATGGACGTGAATTGGGGGATTCAAATGAAGGGGTCAGCAGTTTGTTTGTTAATGCATAGTCTCAATTACAGGCAAAAATGTAATGTCTGTACACAGCTTTTCCGTTGATGATTTCGGGGACCTGTAGTAACAAGGGTGAACTTTTTAAGACAGTGTATGCCATAAATTGGTGTAACCCGATAAATAAGTATGGGCAATAGTTTGTTCTTAAAAGGTGACACCAGAGATCCAGCTCCTTTCCTTTTGGAAGAGACCTACTTTACATATCCTTTTCCCCTAAATCGCAATGCAGCATGCATGGCCTACACTCTAAGGCCTCGTTCACACATCTTTGGCTGTTTTCACTGCCAGGAAACACTACTCTTGAAGCCTTTCAGCCCATTAATGTTTTCAACTGGTCAAAATGGAGAAGTTAAAAAAAAAAAACTAATTCACCGGCTGCAGGCAGATTCTGGATGTGCATCTAGAAATCTAGAATGTCCCCATAGGGTTCTATAAGGCATCTGTGACAAATATAGGACATGTTCTATATTTTCCGGAGTTACTTTCCGGCACAGACACTCCTCAGAAAAAATCTGGAAGGCCATCTGCGCCCAATAGAACCCCATGGGTGCAGAAATATACCGAGATTTTTTGATAAGAAATCCGGGTAAATTTCCTGGACCAGTGAAGGGGGCCTCAGTCTCCCCGTGTCTTTTTGGCACTCTTCTCAAGGAGAAACATAACTCCTTTAGTCCTATTATAAAGACTTCTCTGGTAACCAGCTAGCACCTTGTGCTGTACCAAGAGGCTACAACTTCAAAACAGCTGTCTACAGCTGGGAAACTTTCCTTTTACAAGAGATTCTGTCTCAGCTACTAAAATCCCCAGTCATGCTCCAAAGCTCTTAGGGATTTGCAGGGATACTACCTCCAAAGAGGGGCACCAAAGAGCAAGGTCTAAAAATGACCCCCACCCCTCCATACCTCTTTTCCCCTTTGTACATTGTTTATATTGGTTGGCATTGGGTATAGATATGCCTCCAGTACTAAATAAATAGAGCTGTCAGGGTAGATCTATATTCAGTTAATCATTTACAGCTAAGCATATCTTTTCCTTCAAAAAGCAAACTTTCAGCATTACTTCTGTTCGGCTCTAAGCACATTGATATGCCAAGATTATACCTTTGATCTAATTAAATGGAAACTAATATTTCAGTCTGTAGATTATACTAGACGGTTGGCTCTTCACAATAATTTATAACAAACACAATTTAATGCCCCGTTGGAACCAACAGAACGCTGCAAACCACAAACACAGTACATTAGACTAGATGGTGAGCGCCCAAGTTATAAAATCCAGAATATCTCATTTCTTTCCTATTTTCATTTGTTCTGAAAGAGCATTTCTTATGATCCATAAATTCACAGGCAGCACAATCACCACATTTATAGCAACATTATTAGAATGGGAGTCAGGTTCTTTAGGTGGATGGCATACAGAGCTTATAATGGAGTCATAAAGGTAAAATGAGGTCAATGACTGCTTTATACTGCTCATCGTGGTATATAATAATGAAGTATTGCTGGTCCACTCCAGAGAAATATTGGGAGCTGAATGCAGGCTGACTGTTCTCCAGGTATTATTACCACTAAAGGGCCTTATTACATTGCACTAAAAACAAGGGTTGTTTGGATATGAAATAGGAATACTTCATTTCGGAAAAGTTGATCCATGGGGTTCTTTAAATGGTTTTGATGGATAAATTGGGGGATTATCCGGGACACTCTTAAGAACACTTTGTGGTTACTGATGAAGCATTTTAATTAAGTAAGAATATTTCTAGGGCTCAACAACTTTGCAGCGAGAAGCATAAAATAACACATTTACAAAAGCTGAAAAAGTTAATGAGAAGTTTCAGAAAGAACCTTATGCATAATAATAATAAGGAAGTTTTAAGAGTGCATTTGTAAGCGAGAAATTGGGTCCTTAAAGGAGAAGTCCGGCAATTTTTTTTAAAAAAAGTATTGTATTGCCCCCCAAAAGTTATACAAATTACCAATATACACTTATTACAGGAAATGCTTATAAAGTGCTTTTTCACCTGCACTTACAGCTGCATCAAGGCTTCACTTCCTGGATAACATGGTGATGTCACGACCCGACTCCCAGAGCTGTGCGGGCTGTGGCTGCTGGAGAGGATAATGGCAGAGAGATGCTCAGTGTCCCTACAGTGCCCCTCAGTGTCCCCCTGCCATCATCCTCTCCAGCAGCCACAGCCCGCACAGCTCTGGGAGTCGGGTCGTGACATCACCACCAGGAAGTGAAGCCTTGATGCAGTAGTAAATGCAGGGAAAAAAGCACTTTATGTGCATTTCCTCTAACAAGTGTATATTGGTGATTTGTATAACTTTTGGGGGGGCAATACGATACTTAAATAAAAATTTTCAGCTGACTTCTCCTTTAACTTTGTCACAGGTGGTGTGCAGTATACGTATGTTTCATAGTATTCAGGGTTAGAGATGAGCGAATATACAGTATTAATGAAGCAAATCACTTTGTTAGCTTGGCAGTCGGCTTATCAGCTAGCTGTCCTTTAACTCAATGCCGATCCGCATGCCGGGAAAAGCTAGATCCAGTCCTGGAAAACTAGGATCCAGCTTTTTCAAGCACCTGAGGAGGAGAGGCACTGAACGGCACTGAGTTAAAAAACAGATATGCCGACTGCAGAGCTAACAAAGCAATTCACTTTATTATTACTGTATATTTGCTCATCTCTATTCAGGAGCCATTGGGTCTTATGAGACACAGTTGAACCCCAACATGTTTGAAGTTTACTTAACTCTAGTAAACACACCACACAAGTACAGCAGTAAAAAACGTATTGACCCTAATAGCCCACACCAATAAAATCCTGCACAACCAGATCAGGACAAATGCCCAAAACAGATAAACAGACACAAGCGCGTGGACACCACTGCTTGTAAAAGGTTAATGTTTGTAAGAGGTTAATTTAAACTCTTCATCTCTTTACATCTTCAATAACTGATGGCAAAAGGATCATCCAGCTCTTAGTTATGTTTCCCATCTGGCACCTGTCCTCCCCATACACAGGAACGGTTTGTATGGCTACATTGCTGTGTTCTCTGTTGATAGGGGTAAGCTGCAGTGAGAGCACATCCTGACTCACACCCTGAAGCTGCAGAAAATACTCAATTTCTGGTCCACTCTGTCTCCACTCCTCTGTCCTCCCCCTCCCTTCTTAGACAGAGGTCACATGATCTGTCTCTTATGTTGCCAGGCAAGTTGTAACACCTCATCTGTAGTGATCACCTGGCCAAGGGCGGGAAAACAATCGCCTCTCCTGAGTAGTATAGGGGAAAGGAGACCCCGTGGTTTCATCTTGCTTTCTCTCTTTCTTTAATCTATCTATGTAGTTGAATACATAAATAGATAGATAGATAGATAGATAGATAGATAGATAGATAGATAGATAGATAGATAGCTGGCTCTGATGTGCAATGCATGCTTAAAAAAGTGGTTTCCCGGCCAGGTGCCGTGATGTAAAATTGGGTTCATTTGTAAAAGTTTTAATCAGGAGCTAGAAGCAGCGTAGACAAGTAGGAAAGGTGTCTCCTTTAATTTAAAGGAGTTCTCCTTTAATTCACAAGATTTCATGGGATCATTTTAAAAGGCTACTCCAACATTAGGCAAAAACAAAAAAAATAATTAATATGCCTTGCTTAACTACATGCCAGTTATGAAACCAACAAAAATCCATTTGTTTTGGAGATCTTAGTTCTGTACTTCCTGGTTGGACTTCTTGGTCAAGCAGTTGCTCAGTACTACAATACTCAGTACTACAATTACCATACTGATTTCCCATAGCTATTGATCACAGTACTCCCACCCTACCTATTCCCCTCCCACAGCACTTCTCACAAGAGTGAGCTGATGATGTAGGCGGAAGGGGCTGATCAAAGATGGTAACATTTCTAGAGCTTAGAGATAAAATCCTGCCAAGCTTCCTTTGACATCAGGGCATGATGCCTTGTCTCAAAAAAGAGGGAGGAGTCAGAGAGCTGGAGACAATACACCTTTTGTAGGTTTTCTATTTTTGCTTTCCTGTCAGGGTTGAATCAAGCATGCTGAATCCAGTACTATTAGTCATAACAGTGTTTTAGTAAGTGCTATATCTTGGGGTAACAGTTTATTTAAATACAATTTTCGAATACCGGATAACCCAATTTTCAAATGCCGCAACCCAGCTACCACATCACTAAAGGGGGGTATTTAGCCCATATCCCACCCAAGCCACTTACTGGCTGAGTGGGGCATCTGTCAGCTGGGTCGTGATGTAGCAGCAGGGGGAGATGTGCAGGCTGTCAGCGGGGTCCAGGAGTGGGACACACACTGCGCGGGCACCAGAACAGGTAAATAAATATACCTTCTTTATTGTGTCCCCCCACCCCCACAATGAAATTATTCTCCCCTGCCAGACTTCTCCTTTAACGCAGAATGAGCAGGGATTTTAGTAAACATGTTACAAGTTATACTGAATCTTTTTCCACTATATACTGCCGATAGATTAACCCTTTGAGGACCAGGCCCAAAATGACCCAGTGGACCGCGCAAATTTTGATCTTAGTGTTTCCGTTTTTCCCTCCTCCCCTTCTAAGAGCTCTAGCACTCTCAGTTTTTTATCTACAGGCCATGTAAGGGCTTATTTGTTACAGGAATAGTTGTACTTTGTAATGACGTCATTCATTTTACCATAACATGTATGATGGAATTCCAAATATATTATTTATGAAGATATAAATAGGTGAAATCGTAAAAAAGAATGCAATATGGTAACGTTTGGGGGGTTCCTGTGTCTACGTAATGCACTATATGGTAAAAGCGACATGATACTATTACTCTATAGGTCAGTACGAACACAACCATATGCAGGTTACACAGATTCTCTAATGTTATATATTTTTTTTTAAATGAAATCCTTTTTTTTTGGCAATTAATTATAAATAAAATGGGACTATTGTGACGCTTATAACGGTTTTATTTTTTCACCTACGGGGCTGTATGGGGTGTCTTTTTTTCCGCCATGATCTCTAGTTTTTATTAACACCATATTTGTGAAGATCGGACGTTTTGATCACTTTTTATTAATTATTTTATATATATAATGTAACATAAAATCGGTAATCCGTGCACTTTTTTCCCTCTTTTCGTGTACGCCGTTTACCGTTCGCAATGACGCTTGTTATATTTTAATAGATCGGACAATTACGCACGCTACGGTATATTATATGTTTATCTATTTATTTTTATATGTTTTATTTATATAATGGGAAAGGGGGGTGATTTCAACTTTTATTGGGGGAGGGGTTTTGGGGTAGTGTGTTAGTGTTTTTAACTTTTTTTTTTTTACACATTTGAAGTCCCTTTGGGGGACTTTTACATTCACTACTTGGATTTTTACACTGATGAATGCTATGCCATAGGCATAGCATTGATCAGTGTTATCGGCGCTCTGCTCATTGAGCCTGCCTGTGCAGGCTCAGTGACCAGAGCGCCGATCGGACCGCACGGAGGCAGGTGAGAGAGCTCCGGCGGCCCGTTTTACCGATCGGGACCCCCGCAGTCACACTGCGGGGGTCCCGATCGGTAAGTGACAGGGGACTCCCCCTGTCACTTACACTTAAACGCCGCGGTCGCGCCGCGATCGCGGCGTTTAAGGAGTTAATGACACGCGGCAGCGCGATCGCTGCAGCGTGTCATTACCGGTGAGGTCCCGGCTGCTGATTGCAGCCGGCCCCCACCTGCTATGAAGCGCGCTCCGCTCCGGAGCACGCTTCATAGCGGGAGAAACACCCAGGGCGTACAGTTACGCCCTAGGTCGTCTGGGGACAGACTTCCATGGCGTAACTATACGCCCTGGGTCGTCTAAGGGTTAAATAGTATTAATTAGTGAGAGGTTCCCTTGGGCCTTATTACACAGGACGATAATCGTTTAAAAAATTGTTAGATTGTTCAGATTTGAACGATAATCGTTTAGTGTAATAGCAGGTAACGATTAAACGACTAACGAGAAATTGTTAGTCGTTTGATAGAGTTTGGACCTATTTTTATCATTGATCGTTTGCAAATCGCATGGAATAAGATGTTCGGTCTTTCGCAGTAGCGGCAAATGCAATAGCGATGACAAGATAACCGCAAGAACGATCATAAGTAACGATCATTGTTTTGTGTAATTGGGCGAATGATTTCAGGCCATTCGCAATAGCGGTCTTTTGAGATCGTTTATCGTTGAAAAATCGCTTTGTGTAATAGTACCCTTTAAGACATGTACAATTATTTTTTATACATAGCAGTTTGCTTTTGAATCAGGATTGTGTTCTGTTAATAATTTCTATCATAGAAGCATTTGTCTTGTCCTACGTGATTTTGCTGTTTTTCTTCCTCAGAATAACATACAGACATCTTGTAGACTTTTTTTTTTTTTTACAAAAAATATAAAATCCATAAGAATATTATTCTTTAAATTTATTTATCCTAGATTGGACAAATATTAGCAACCCCCAGGAGTGAGAACAGTTCTTTATTCAATAATCATAATAAGTATGAAAGTATGGATCCTTGGGATACCGGTGATAACCGTTCCTAAATATCTATATATAAGTCCAAAATATTTTTGATAAATATGTATCACTAAAGACCTTCCTTTCACAAATCCAGCGGAATAACATAAAATGTTACTTGTTTATTTTGGCTACAGAATACACACGCGGTTTCATTTTAGCTTTTTTTGTTGTTTTCCTTAAAATGTTAGTTCTGGCATCAAAAACTTGTCAGGCAACATGAATATTCTTTTGTTTTAAACAGTTCGAAATTTTCTGTCAGTGCGGCATGAAGAGCCAAGAATCATATTGCCTGTTTCCTTTTACTTCTTTGGAATTCTTTTGTCTCTCTAAAAAAAAAAAACACATTAAGAATTAAGATAAAAAGCTGGCAAAATCAATTATTCTCATTAGCCATTCAACACACTTCCATCAGTTCCAGTAATGGGATCTATTTACATAGCAAATGCTGGACGGTAATGTTTATTTCTATAAGAAGAGAGCGCTTTGAGGATTTGCAATGTATTTTATCACCAAATTCTACCTAATGTGCTTTTTTTCCCAAAAGTTATTTCCTGTTACTAGCTAAATTTACTTAAAGGGAGTTGAAAATATGGAGTAAGAGACACAAGGGACAAAGCAAATCCTGAAGAAATATAGTATATTTATTTATACCGTATGCCATTGATATATACGGTGGCAGCATTTTAGTTTAGGTCTTGCAAAAAATTCTTACAATATAAATACATCTCGATAAAATGTTTACAGGCATAGGCTATGTTCACACAACACATAAACAATGGCCGTTATTTGGCACTCAAAACAACGGTCGTTGTTTTGAGGATCAAGCAACGGCCGTTGTTTTAAATGGGTTATCCAGCGTTACAACAACATGGCCACTTTCGTCCAGTTCAGGTGTGGTTTGATATTAAGCTCCTTTCACTTCAATGGGAAATACACAGGGGTTGTCTGTAGTCTGTTATCATGGACATGAATATTTGCAAAGTTTTTTATTTTCCACTTTTGGAAACCATTGTTGAAAAGTAGTTAAAAGGACAACTCCCATGAAAAACTTTTTCCCAGTAATTGAAGCACATTACAAAGTTATATAACTCTGTAATATGCTTCAATCATCTATCTGCCTCACTTCCCTGTCTTTTCTCCCCTCCACCCCCCACCAGGAAGTGAAGGAAACTCACACAGACCTAATTACTGTCGTAACCAGTTTCTTCTCTCAGCTCCTTCTTGTGACAATGAGTCATCAGCAGGAGGGCTGGGCTAGCTCCTGTTACACCAGCCTCCCCCTGCCCTGCCTTGTCAGGTGACTCAGCTTGCTCAGCTCCCATTGGCTGAGCAACTGCAAGCCATCTAAGTCCATGTCACTTGCTTATCTTCCCTAGTGACATAACTCATTCACTCACTGAGTCCACTCGGCAGCAGGAGAGAGTATGAGGGGAGGGGGGAGCTACCTATGTGCCAGGAGTCTGTCACGAGGGAAGATAAGCAAGTGACATGGACTCAGATGGCTTGCAGTTGCTCAGCCAATGGGAGCTGAGCAAGCTGAGTCACCTGACAAGGCAGGGCAGGGGGAGGCTGGTGTAACAGGAGCTAGCCCAGCCCTCCTGCTGATGACTCATCGTCACAAGAAGGAGATGAGAGAAGAAACTGGTGACGACAGTAATTAGGTATGTGTGACTTTCCTACACTTCCTGGTGGGGGGTGGAGGGGGGAAAAGATAGGGAAGGGGGCAGATAGGTGATTGAAGCACATTACAGAGTTATATAACTTTGTAATGTGCTTCAATTACTGGGAAAAAGTTTTTCATGGGAGTTGTCCTTTAACCCTCTCCCGCCGCTGCACAGTAAATTAGCGTAGCTGCAGCCTATGCCTGGTGCTGCAGCGACGTTAATTTACTGCACAGGATGACACAGGCGTAGGAGCTGCACCTGTGTCATCCGCGGCAAGTCACAGCTATCCGTGATAGCTGGAGACCCGCCGCAACTCTCAGCACCGGAATCGCACTCTGGTGCTGAGAGTTTACCTTATAGATACTGTGGTCAGCACGACCGCAGCATCTATAGGGCTCCGGAGAGAGAGTTCTCCCTCTACAGAGGGAGAATTGTCTCTCTGGTGTCCATCGGGGCTCTCCGAATTGAACGCAGAGCCCCGATGGTAGTCATAGAAACCGGAAGCCTCAGGCTGTGCGCTCTGCCCCTTCCCCTCTCTCTCCTGCCGCTGTCACAAGATCTTGACAGCGGTAGGGGACATAGGAGAGGGGACAGACACCCGGACATCAGCTTATGGGATCATTATGATCCCATAAGCTGATGTCAAATCACGACCTGGGAATTGAGGAATCAATGATCCCAGGTCGTTAAAGGGTTAAGGTAGACATAGGATGACACAATTGTGATGCTGCGTATATATTAGAATACGGGGAAACTATACTTGATCATTATGTATGGGTAATTTAAACTATCAGTCTTCATTGGTGGCAGGATACACTGTCAAAATCCTGCCGCTGTGCTCCCTGTTCAGGCACAACGGAGACAGAATTTTTCCAGCAGCACCATTGTATCTCCGACGTACGCCTGAACAGGCATCCTGTCTCCAGTGATAATGGTAGTTACACTTTATAAATTGGTATTTCACACAAATGTAACTTATGATTTGTTGCTGGTAAGACTGACAATTCATTCCATACTTATTATCTATTCAGTCTCCTACTCCCAGTTTTGAGCTGCTGCTTTCTGCTGAAGATACAAAAAATCTGTGTGAGCTTTTCTCTCTGTCTCCTCTTTCTCCCACATCCCTTCTGAGACAGCTGATGTAAGTTCCTGACTAGATTTATCTGCAACTTTGTAGCTTCTTTGTAATGCTATGAGGGAAAATCACAGTGAGTTCATTAGCAACTTGTCCTCAGAATAACCTTACCAGCATTAGAAAGAAGCTACAAAGTTGCAGATAAAGCCAGTCAAGGACTTGCATCAGCTGTCTCAGAAGGGACGGGGGGAGGAGGTGAGACAGAGCGAAAGGCTCACACACATATTTTTGTGTTTTAGCAGAAAGCAGCAGCTGAGAACTGGCAGGAGAATTTGCAGCTAAAAACCCGTTGCGGATCCGTTACATGTGAACGCAGCCTAAAAAGACTTCTATAGGCAATATGTAATCTGATTCCTTAGTGAAGTGATAGCAGTACCTTTTAAAGTCCCATGCCCCCCCCCTCCAGTCTAGCAAAAAGGACCTGAATACTTACAGTCATCACATAATACAACAGTATAAGATCTAGACATTTATTTTCTGAACATTTCACCTAAGAGGAAATAATAAAGCAATGAACAATTTAAGTTTTACAAATTTTACTCCTTAGAAAATAGAAAATATTAATCCCTATTTATATGGAACGTTTTGCCTTCCCAGAAAAATAAATCTGCACAACTCATTCACCAAAAGCTGCCAGGAACTTAATGTGGTTAATGTATTCCTTTTTGGTTTGTGCTAACCAAGACACATATATTCCACAGCTTTCTGTCTTTCTTCTTCATTCAGATCAATGGACAGGGTGTCTCAAAAGTAAAGAGAGAGTAAAGTAAGGAAACACCCTTATAAAATGAAACTGGTTTGGCAGACAGTAATTCAATTCACATTCACACGTCCACACAAACACCTACATACACAATGACATGCACATGTGCTTAGCTGAATTTCTGTTATACCGTATATGAAGGAATAGACATAGAATGGCCAATATTTCTAAAGAAAAAAAAAATTAAAGGGGTTTTCAGGGCAAAATAGACTTATGAGCTATGCACAGTCACCAGTCACTGACCAGCGGGGTGTTGACACCCGTCCCCCATGCGTATCTGCAGTTTGGCACCCATAGTACACAGTGAACAGGACCAGAAGCAGTTGTTTTCATTCACTCAGATAGTGTGCCTGCCACTTTAATTTTAGATGAGGTAACTTTATTTTGATCATCCACTGTGAGGTAACACTAAAACTTTTATATACCGACAACTTTCAGACAGAGTTTTTTTTGTTTTTGCAAACGTCCACATTGAAAGCTGTTTTGATGTATTGATATTATTGGGGAAATAAGTCACAGGATTTTCTCTAGTATTTTTAAAGCATGCCTCTGTGATGGTGGTCTCAGGTTGTGCCAAAGCAAATCGAAAGTAAGTATGTGCCACATTTTTTCATTTTGGATATTTCTAGACTTTCAGCTACGTGCCATGTATCCAGTGTATTGTTAAAGACAGACAGTCATTTCAGGACACAAAATACGTAAAAAAAAAAAAGAAACAAAGAAACTACTAACAATATAAAGGAGAAAAAAAAAATTCACAACTGCTTTTATTCCCCCAGAAAAGGAAACCCAGTGCTGATTATTTTCCTACTGTGACAAACTATACTGGTCCCGATTAAGGCTAGGGGTAGGATGGGTTCACATGCTGTGAGACATACATTAACATCAGGGCCGTATTTACCACTAGGCACCCGTGGTCCGGTGCCTAGAGCAGCACCTTGCAGGGGGGCAGCACCATCGAGCAGGGGAAGGGAAATAACAATTTTTTTGGTTTTTATTTTTTTAGTCTCCCACCTCTTGTTTAGACTTGCCAGTAAATCTGTTGTCTTTTCCGGGGGGGGTGGGGGGGGGGGTGGGGGGTATGGTGGTATTGGTCAGGTCTGGTTAGGCCAATCGGTGCGTGAAGATGGGGCGTTTAGTGCCTGGGGCAGCAGCAGTTGTTAATACGGCCCTGATTAACATCTTAGATAATATGCAGATTTTGCTTTTTACAGTTAAGGAAATCTATGGTGAAACCTGCAATACATCTGCAATAGATGGGCATTGTATGGATTTTAACCCCTTCATGACCAAAGGTCATTGATGCATGAATGTCCAGGTCACAATGAAGCAGCACTCTTCTCGCTGGAGGAGCACTTTTATTTTTCCACCAACCCATTGGTGTAAAAAGCTTCTGATCACTTTTCATTTTATATATATATATATATATATATATATATATATAAAAGAATATCAGCAATCCTTTTTATTTTCATTTTTTTTTACATATTTTTATTTCTATAATTGGAGAGGGGCTGATTTAAAATTTACTGGGGAAGGGTTTTTAAAATATTTTTAAATATATATATTTTTACACTTTATAAGCAATCAGTATTATCTGCACTCTTCTCGTAGAGTCCGCCTGTCAGGAAAAGTGATCACAATGTCACGGTCCCAATGAGTCAGTGACAGGTACTTCTCCTGTCACTGACTTCTTTAAACACAGCAACCACTACAGATCGTAGTGCTTAATGGGTTAATGACAGGCAGCAGTGTGATCGTGGCTGCCTGTTATTATGCTCTGCTGCTGGGACACTAACGGACACTAATGCCCTGCACACAATAAAACGTCTTTATGCCTGGAACCTTTATACACAATCTTACTTCACGAGACATCAGCAGTAAGGATGTATATAGCCGTGTGGTTAACGTGAAGGGGTTAATTTACTGTCCTCTATTTGCTGCTATAAATCAATGGGAATAGAAAATCCTCATTTACTTTAATTCTTCCTCTATTTAATCATAGACCTGTTTGAGTTCAAAGAATTTAGTTCCCTTGCTTTTATTGAACCCCTTATAGTCTTCTTATGGTGTGCAGCTATTCCTTATTCTCTCCATTTCAGAGGGTGAGAGCTGGGGTGTTTATCAGTAGAACACACACAGTTTCTTTGTCACACTACATACTCCTCTCTGCTACGGCAGGACTGTGGGCACAAAGCAGTAGTAGTACAAGTGACAGCTGCCCTGATATTTAAGGGTGGTAAGAGATGAGACGGAACAGTGATTTACATTTTGGGAACAATGTGGATCATCTTAAGCAGACAGGGTGTCTCAGCTTGCAGGTCCACAGCCTAGGTATTATAGGTTCCCTCTCTCCTGCACATAGCATATGCTAAGCCCCAACACCACTTGCTGTTACAAGAGATAAACTTAGCAGTGGACAGAAGATGGTAGATGTGTGGTTTTTCTAGGAAAGGGAGTCATTTTTGATCAATGAAGTGATTCACAAATATGTTAGGAATCACATTAGAAGAAGAAGAAGAGGGTTTGAAACAACAGTAGCCATTATACAGTATGTAATTAACTATAACCTTCACTTGGCAAGCTTCTAAGCTCCTGATTTATTTATTTATTTTCAATTTGCTAGCCAACTTGTTTTTAACTTAACAGCCACCACACTATTTCACTTGTAAAGTCTTATGCTTATGGCAATCTGATTGCTTCAGGTTTTTCTATGATTGGCCTGTGGCATCCTGTTACCATGGCCGTCTCACATTCTTATATTTACATTTAAATTTTTGTGCTGCATTTTTATGTTCTTATTTTACATAAGGTCACTTATTGTTTGGCATCTGTGAGCAGATCGGCTTATTCTTCTGTAGTGGTTGAGCACTTCTCCTCTGACTTAACATTATGTGCGTAGCTCTGACTTCCTTTGCGTACAATTACATTGGTTTCCTTATCTGTTACTTAACTTTAATTTTTCGCATTCTTGTTCCTACACTTATATATTTACTCTCATGACATTTCTTGTTGCATCCCTTTGGTGTTCAGGTTGACCTGTGATTTTGAACCTAGGATATGATAAATTCAAACAAATTTTCACAAATATATAGTGTGTGTTACTATTGTTATTATTACGCCTGCTGAAGGCAATAGTTTGGTGACAAACTGCATAGCCATTTATTATTAAGGGTAGCTTCTCACACACCGCATCACAGCAGATTTTCTGCTGCGGATCCGCAGCAGATCTGCAGCTGATTTGATCTAAATAACTGAACACAGCATCAAATCTGCACCATCAAATCTGCTGCGGATCCAGTGTGTGTGAAGGCACCCTAATGACGTCTTCTTTATTTTAGTTCCTTGGAAGTCAGCAGCGATGTTTATTCATTAATTCATCCTCTGCATGTGACTTCTTTGTTCGTGTCTATATCAACTTTTTGTCTGTAATAAGCAGAACCTCAGCAGATAGGCAGATTACTGCATCACATACGGTATATTACCTGCCTGGCATGGAGCTATCTGCACAATAAGGCACCATGTTAATTTCTAATAGTCAACTGTTATCACCATCTACTCATGCTCCTACTACTCTCAGCCTCCCTTATTATTATTATCTCAATCCTGAGTGCACTGACTTATTCGTGCAACTTTGTCTATTATGTCAGTCTTTATTTAGAGCATAAGGGCAGGAACCTTGTAAGCAGAGACTATGAAAATAATAAGATATACCATACTGTTAACCTGTTAAATACTATTGCTGTTTATTGTTTGCACCATGAAGGTGGCTATTTTTATACAATGGTGTACTGAATATTATGAAATCAATATTCCTCAACATTGAATATGCAACAAGTCATAAGCTTATACATATTGAGTGAGTGGCAGATGTCATTAAGATCTGATCAAATTTTGATGCACCTGGAACTCATTGTCACTTGAGGCAGGGACTTCAATGGTACAAAAACCGAATCAAAATCAAAAATTTTTAGCTATTTGAAACCATAGAAATCTGATTAATTCAGTACTTGTGTGGTACCTCCAATTCATCGACGCAGAGTTATCACCACTTGTTGCGAACTGAGAGGTACAAAATCCTTGAATTGACAGACCGAAAAACGTGCAGGTCAAAATTAGTGATGAGCGAACATCCCGATGTTTGGTTCTTAACACAAACATAAAAATAAAATTATAGTGATCAATTCGTGTTTGCCTAACATTCACAAACAAATGACGAACGTACAGATTGCATACGTTTCGCTGTACGCACTTGCATACATATTATCAAGTGCAAAGCGTAAGTCACGCAGTTGCGTAGGTTCACAAGTTCAACTATATTCAACAAATTGTTCATGATCTGCGAATACAAACACTTACGAACATGTTCGCTCATCATTAATCGAGATGTCAGCACTGCTCAGCACTTTGTGTCCCAGTGGTTGAGAGAGCAACGATGAACTGGAACGACCAGGTATATGGAAGCGATTAGACAGTGATCCACTGTGAGTAAAATTAGAGAATATGGAGGTTTATCCTCTTCAGTGATTTGACTTGCTTTTTTTAGCCAAAGATGCTGGAGACAACATGGGCAACACCATGAAGAGGTCTTCAAAAGGGAACGTCACCACGGTCCTACCTCTGGGATCATGGTGTGGCGTGGCAAAATGGGGTTCCCAGGCTGCCTATCCTTAATTCCAGGCACAATAACATTTCAGCATTACATTGATTTGATCATGGAACCAGTAGTATGACCATTTCTCATCAAGGAGCTGTTTTTCAACACTTCCAATGCCAGGTCACATGTTGTCTGTGGTTGTGAAAGCAGAATCCATGGCCTAGATGTGCTATCATGGTATCTCTAGACTTGTCTCCCATTGAGCACATCCGGGCATCATTGGTCAGCAATTATGAAGAGAAGTGCCAGCAGCGGATCTTGATGATCTGCATGGCCAAGTGCATTTAGCCTGGCAGAACATTCCTCAGACAACCATTAATACCCTCACAGGTAGCATGCCAAGGTGTGCAAGTGCAAGTATTTCTACACAAGGCGCTTGTACTAAATAAATCGAGATTTTTTTAATTCTCTGTTTCCATTTTTTATTTGCATATCATTAACATATCTATCATTCCTATGATTTCCATAATTCCTTGACCTTTTCCTCTTGGTATTGCAGTTTCAGAGTTTCCCTGACATGAAGCGGCATTTGAAAGGAAAGGAATCGGGCATTGGCGACATCTCCATATAAACTGTGCAGCGGCTTTGTGCCTATTAAAGCACAACACTAGTAAATGTGTGTCTTTTTGTCAAGACTTACTTAACCTTATGGATCCCCCCCCCCAACCCTTCCTTTTTATTTGACTGCATTACTATATACATAAACAGAGAACGTTTTATAGAGGTACTGTTTTATTTACTGCTTTCTTGTGTAATGTTCTTCATGTGGTTATACTTCTAAATAGTCCTCTGACTGTAAGTTTATAGCAGACAATGTGCTTACAGCACGGAATAAAACATGTAGATGAATATTTCTGTAATCAATCATCATTTCCTATATTTGCTTTTGTAATTTATTACCACGTAAGCCCTCATTACATCTCTTCACTTTTACCTCCAGGACTTTTCCGTTCTGCACTTATCCTATGAAACTTACTGCCTTGGAACATTAGCCTCCCTATTATTATTCCCAGCTTTAAGCATGCCCTAAAAAACCATTTCTTCAAGGAGGCTTATTTCACAATATATCAAAAATTGTATTGAAGAAATGTTTATTACCAAAAGGCAAAGTAAATCCTAAAACAGTTTATATATTAAAATACTAGGTGTGACCTTTGCCTTATATACATAAAGGCCCAGGCTTAGTTATCCCATGCCAGGCACAGACCCTGCAGAAAGTTGCAACTTTTTTTGTTTGTGTAAAAATATGACATTTTGTTGGGTCTGCGCCTCACTCTCCAAGTTGGCGGGCAAAGGGGGATGACACAGTAGGACTTTGTACTCCACGCACAAAATTAACTTACATTTACGCCTAAATACGGGTGTAAATTGTAGTTAAAACCTAATGAAGGTGTATGCACTTCTACACAAGTCCAGCTAACCCATGCTCTGCTGGGAAACAGATTTTTAGGAGCTTTTCTGATCCTTATTTTAGGAAACTTGATGCCACTTCTACCACTTTTGGTGAAGTATTGAATATTATGCACATGTAAAAGTAAGTCTAACGATGGGTGTTGTGGATCCACTGTGCCACCACTAGCAATGACGTAAGCTGCACCATGGAGCAGAGTCTAAGGAGCTGCTGGCCCTCACCAGTGCCTGCCGCAAGGCAGGATGGGCCTGTGTCTGAATTTTCTAGTGTGACCTGTGAGATGCAGCTTGACACTGCTCTCCTGTGTGTAACAGGGAGAAACTCCTCACAAGGAAGCAGGCTAAATTTGCACTTTATATGATACGCCAGGGGTCCACAACTGGCCAGCTGTCCGGACCCCGACTGCAGCTCAGTATACCTGTATACTGAACTGCGCTGCTCCCCTCTGCACAGTAACTATGAGCGCTCATAATGAGCACTCATAGTTACTGTGCAGAAGCAGTACTGACACAGAGGGAGCTATCGGCTCCCTACCTGTCAGTCACTATATACTACTGGGGGAGCGCACAGGGGAGCTATATACTACTGGGGGAGAGCACAGAGGGGCTATATACTACTGAGGGAGTGCACAGGGGGCTATATACAACTGGGGGAGCGCACAGAGGGGCTATATACTACTGAGGGAGTGCACAGGGGTCTGGATTTTCTAGTGTGACCTGTGAGATGCAGCTTGACACTGCTCTCCTGTGTGTAACAGGGAGAAACTCCTCACAAGGAAACAGGCTAAATTTGCACTTTATATGATACGCCAGGGGTCCTCAACTGGCCAGCTGTCCGGACCCCGACTGCAGCTCAGTATACCTGTATACTGAACTACCCTGCTCCCCTCTGCACAGTAACTATGAGCGCTCATAATGAGCACTCATAGTTACCGTGCAGAAGCAGTACTGACAGAGAGGGAGCTATCGACTCCCTACCTGTCAGTCACCCCAGCGCAGCGGTCACAAGAGACCGCACTCTGCCTCTGGTTTCGGCGCTCGAGTGATGTCACTGCGCCGGTGCCAGGACAAAGGGAGAGCAGCCTCTTGTGACCACTGCAGTGCGGCCACAAAAGGGGAAGAGAAGAGGAGACGCCCGTACCCAGGTGAGTATAAGTGTTTGTTCTTTTTTATGTTATATTCTATATGGGAGGGGAAGCACAGGGGGACTATATACTACTGGGGAGCACACAGCGGGGGTCTTTATAAACAGGGGGAGCGCACAGGAGGTCTCTATACAAATGGGGGTAGCACACAGCTGGTCTCTATGCAAATGGGGGAAGCACACAGGGGGTCTCTGGACAAACGGAGTAAGCACACAGGGGGTCTCTATAGAAACGGGGGAGCACACAGGGGGTCTATATATTACTGGGGGAGTGCATAGGGGGGCTATATGGGAGGGGGAGCACACAGGGAGTCTATATACTACTGGGGAACACAAAGCGGGCAGATATATACTACTGGGGGAGCGCACAGGGGGGCTATATACTACTAGGGTAGTGCACATGGGAGCTGTAAACTACTCGGTGAGCGCACAAGGGAACTGTATACTACTGGGGGAGTGCACGGGGGGCTATATACTACTAGGGGAGCGCACAGAGGGGCTATATACTACTAGAGGAATGCACAGGAGGGCTATATTCAACTTGGGGGGGCAAAAGGGGGGGCTATATACTACTGGGGGAGCGCACAGAGTGGCAATATACTACTAAGGGAGCGCATAGGGGGCTATATACTACTGGGGGAGCGCACAGGGGGCTATATACTACTGGGGGAGAGCACAGAGGGGCTATATACTACTGAGGGAGTGCACAGGGGGCTATATACAACTGGGGGAGCGCACAGAGGGGATATATACTACTGAGGGAGTGCACAGGGGGCTATATACTACTGGGGGAGCGCACATAGAAGCTATATACTACTGAGCGGCGAACAGGGGGGCTATATACTACTGGGGGAGCGCACAGGGGGACTATATAAGGGCTGGTAATTGAGACAAAATGCCAGTTTCCCACTAATAAGCATCAATTCTGTATGTAAATAGTTCAATGACAAAACAACACGATTACTACAGATGTTCAGCTCGGACCTTCACCTGACAATAAACCCCGGTAAGTGGACCTTCACTAAAAGTGGTTGAGTACCCCTGTGATACGCGACAGTGGGAGTTATGGCTACACAAATTCTATGTTACTGAACTGAGGCTTCACCCCCTCTGCCACTGCAAAGCCATAGGCATCATGGAAAATGTAGGCTGTATTAGGATGAGAATAAGAATAAAGATGGCAGATAAACCTATGCATGCCACAGCAAATTAAATAGGTATACAGTGGGCATAGTGTGATGGTATGGTGAAGTGCCACATAATCCAAAATGCCATAGGTCCTAGCTAATGTCGGATAAACATAGGAAGTCATATTTTTATGTTGGCCATTATTAGATTATTATTATTTTTGCTTGTGTTGGAAAGAATCCTAGTGGCAATGTCATATTCGGAAACAACATTATTTTGCTTTTCTAACATGGTGGAAAAAATCCAAGAAAATAATGAAAAAATCAACTCATTATTATGCAACAATAATTAGCACAAATCAATCTGTAATAAATAGCAATCAATGAGACATTAACTGTCTAGATGCTATAACAGACTATATCGCCCAGCTAAATGAAATGGAAAAGTGTTGATCCTAAAGTGATTTTTTATTCGATACATTTCCTTCCTATGTGTTTATTTGCATAAACAAACCATAAAGTGTAGAAGAGACGATGACCGGCACTAGACATTAATTGCTCCAAGCAACGATTTCCTGTCTGTTGCTTAAACATGGTTTATTATAACAGTTAGTCATCAGTGAGAAATATATAAATTTCAACCCCAGCAATATGGAAACTGTCTTTGATGGCTGCAGAAGTATTCCTCCTGTGGGAGTCTTTTTTAATGCAGTCTTAAATTTGTCCTCTAAATTTTGTATTTCCTGGATTATTAACAATGGAGAAGTAAATAACTAATAAGAAACCATTTCTGGGGGATGCACTGGCATTTTTAGCTGAATTCTATCCTGAAATCATCTAATTTTTCTGAGATTCCCTTGTAAAAATTTCAATCTATGCATTGTACTATTTATGAATTTATATATATAGATACCGCGTTTCCCTGAAAATAAGACATCTTCCTAAAATAAGACACCCCAACTAGCCTACTAACTAGCCTACAGTAAAACAGCAAAGGAATCCTTCAAGGACTTGGGGATCCAACAATGATCTTCTAAAGTGCCAAGCGCAGATAAAAACTAGGACCGGGTAGTCAATGGTACATAGCCGCATATGCGGTTACCAAAATAGTAACTCCCAATCAAACTAGTTATAAAAACAAATAATTTATTGGTAGCAGCGACGCGTTTCGGCACCAGCATCCATAGGTGCCTTTCTCAAGCCTACATCCTATGGATGCTGGTGCCGAAACGCGTCGCTGCTACCAATAAATTATTTGTTTTTATAACTAGTTTGATTGGGAGTTACTATTTTGGTAACCGCATATGCGGCTATGTACCATTGACTACCCGGTCCTAGTTTTTATCTGCGCTTGGCACTTTAGAAGATCATTGTTGGATCCCCAAGTCCTTGAAGGATTCCTTTGCTGTTTGTCTATGTGCTCCACATGCTGTGTGGATGATCTTGTGCTGAGCTGCGATATTTGATTGAAGCACTAGATAGTGTTGTGCCTATCCTTTGCACAACACAAGAAGGTGAGTGCATTGGGGATTGATCTCTGCACTACTGCTACATACCATCTATACAATACTGCACTAGGAAGCGCCCTTTCCCCCCCCCCCCCCCCCCGTTTTTCTCTTTCTTGCTATAGCCTACAGTAAAGCATACCCCGAAAATAAGGCTCCCCAACCCTAAAGTAAAGCACCATCCGAAAGTAAGGTGTCCCCCTAAAGTAAGTCTGCCTTCCGCCACCTGCCGCTGCCCACCACCACCTGGGACTCACCTAATCCCTTTGCGGATCTTTACAGCCAGTGCCGCAAGCGTACTGGTCCGTGGCCCCCACGTCCTGCCGCACGTCCAGACGCATGCCAGAGGTCACCTGACGCACATCCCGCCACCGTGCGCTCTTCGTCCATGCTACTGCTGGATGACGTAACTCAGCATCCGTCCTGCAAGAACACACTGAGGATGTTGGGGAGTATTCTTGTGGGAAGGAGGGGGGGGGGGGGGAGAGATGTTAGAATAAGACTTCGAAATTAAGGCATAGTGCCTCTTTGGGAGCAAAATTTTATATAAGACACTGTATTATTTTCTAGGAAACACGGTATATATATACATACTGACAGTTCATTCTGCCTACTCCTTGTGCTATAGTTTCTAGAAACAGCCTAGATATCACTGGTCAGCTGCTGCACTGACTTGTGACTGGCTGGAGCTATAATCCCATTGAAGTGAAGTAAACTGATTACCCACTTTGAGGACTTCTTGGCACTCCCCATTGTGATGATAACATGGGCTTTTATTCCAGAGAAATGCTACTTATCTGTTTCAGTCTCTAATTGATGTCAGATGACACCTCCATTGCAAAACACTTTGAGATTGTGTTTATATACAGTATTTAGGTCACTACATTTAGCCAAAACCAGGAACAGAACCAAGAAAGAGAAAAAACTAAAATGTAGATTTGCTAATTTATCTATGTTTTGGACCCACCCATACAACAATTGCTCAAAAATCCCAGCTTTATCACTCTAAGGCCAATCACAGCTTGGCTTTAAGCTTTAAAAATAAGCTGTGATTGGTTGTTTTCTGAGAGCCTGTGAGTCTAGCTTAAAGGAGAAATCCCACCAAATAAAAAAAAGTCAGGAAGCCAGGGGGGTGCAGGAAAATAATAAATAAACTATACTTACCTATCCTCGTGCCCCATAGCACCTCTCCTGGGTCCTGCTGACAGCCACTGGTGACCTGCAGAAATTCCAGCTGCAACATCACATACTTTGCTGAATGATTGGCTGCTCAGCGGGGCAGTAACATTGCAGCTGGAAAAGCCGGGTACGTGACATACCCAGTTTCCATCAGAAAATTACTAGTATGGCCCAGGAGCAGCGCAATGGAGGCACAGGGACGGGTGAGTTAAGGTTTTTTATTCTTTTCCCGCTTTTTTAAATTCAGTAGGACTTCTCTTTCAAGCAATACCTAACATTTTATCTATATTCTCCCTTACTGACACAATAGATGAGACAGTATCTATTCATTACACTACCAATAATTGACTCTCTTAGTGACTCAAACTTTATTAGAAGAAAAGAAGACACTAGCATCTTCCTTTTAAAATAGTATCTTTAATGCATGCAGCATGTGTGTGAGAAGATCAGTGGACTAACTATCCTTAATCATGGTCTGACCATGCTTAAGGAGTTATTCCCACCTTACCTTTTTTTACCTTGCACATTACTTAAAGATTGCTCCACCGCTGCTGTCCTGTGCTCTGCTGTTCTGTGCTGAGCTCAGCTACACCAACTTTGACAGCTCCACTGTGCTGGGAGCTGTCAGTGCAATGGATTACTGCAGATGGCAAGTTGGCAGGCAGGGGAGCTTGTACATATACTAATGTGCTCCTTTTTGATTACCTTTTAATTACCTAATGTTTTAGATATAGTTATGAAGATAGGAATACTACTTAAAAGATGCTTAGTCCGAAATGTGTTGGTGCTCCTGTCTACTTTATTAATCTGTGCTTCAAGAGGGCAGCAGGACCATCATAAGGTGAGTTAACTTTATTTTGTTTCAAGTAGAATCAAACTTCACTCAGTCTTAGTAATCCCAGTGCTAAATAGCCTTACTTCCACTGTCTCATAACCATAGTCTTGAAAGGATATGCCATCAAATGCCTATTGTAGTCTCCATTCCTGCAATAATCTTCCTACATTCCAGCAATGTACTGGTGAATCCATAACTTTTTATATTGTATATCTAAAGGAAGGTGCCCAGGCTCCTTTTAAAACTCCTATAACAGTTTAACCATTAAAACACAGTGCGGCATAAAATTCTACTGTCTTGCTACTTTCATATATAATAAAATATAATATAATATAATAATATAATATAATAAAACTTTCTTTCTTGGTCCCACCTTACTCTTTTGATCCCATTTCATTTTTGACCTCTCATCTGCTTTCATTTCTGCCTCAACATTTTTTCTTAACCGATCCCTTCCAAAAACACTATGGGAGGCATTTATTAAGTCCGGCGTTTTTTACGCCGGACGTAAAAATGCCCCCGCAGCTCCGGCGCTACGGAGATTTATGTAGAGGCGGACTGCCTCTACATAAATCCCGTGCGCGCCGTTGCGCACCGCCGAAAACCTACGCCAGCTGAGGACTGGAGTAGGTTTTCGGCGTATATTTTGGCGGAACATATGATAAATCGCGCGGACTCTGAGTCCGCGCCCTCCATGACGCCCACTCTCCGCCCCTTTTCCGCCCCCTTTCCGCCCCCTGGCGTACTCGGCGGAAAGTGCCGATTTGCGAATATTTTATTCGCAAATCCGCCATTTTTGCTTAAAAAAAGACGCAAATCGGCACTTTCCGCCGAAAATCATCCATTCGCCGGATGATACATGTGGCCCTATTAGTTTCTATCACAGCAGTGAACGCTAAGGAAACAGATACTGACAGATGAAAAATACAGATGAAAAATCACAAATGAGGCTGAATATATACTAAGCATGATGCAAGGAGGCATTTTAGCCATGCCTTTCATGAAGGTTGTAACATTATGAGATTCTATCAACACCACTTTGCTCAACTTCTGGTGATGGCTATGCTGCAAATTAGCCAAGATAATCTAATTTTAATGTCCCCCGATACTGGTATAACAAGTGCCCAGAAACCCAGGGCCAATTCTAGCATCTCTGTTCCCTGTGCGAAAATAGAAATAGCGCCCCCACTGATAATCATAATAAATAATAAAGAAGGTCTTCAGTGCAAAAAATCTGCAGTATATAACTGAATCAGCAATGCTGACTGTATAACTCTCTCTCTATATATATACGGTTACCAAATAATACCACTATACCAGGGACAAATATTACTACACTAAGGCCAAATAATTCTGCCACACAATGAGCACATATTACCACTACTATACTGTTACTGAATAAGCCCAGTATGTCAAAGCCAAATATTACCAATGTTAACCTTACACATGGGACAAATATTACTGCCAAATCCTGATTATACATTTTCACTGCCTATTAACTAAACAATACCCCCAATGCTGCTACTGAATAAAAGCCAGTGACAGTATTGTGAATAGATGACAGTCACATCCAGTTACTCATAGGTGATGACTTATCAGAGCCCTTCACTTTCCCTTTTCTTCTCCATTTAACCCATGCTGTCATGGAGCGGCCTTCCAGCCATGTCTCGTCTCTGTAGAACTTATTAGACAAACAATTTAGGCTCAACACTTTTCCAGCACCATCCTCCTCACTATACAAACTCAGCATTCATAGAGCACTGAGAGGAATAGTAACCCACTTTAGCCCCCACACTTTATCATGATCTCTTCTGTGCCTCCACGCTATTATAATGCTCCTTTCCCTCATGTTATAAAAAGAATGCCCATTCTGAGCCCTAAATAATAATAAATTCTCCTTCAGTGCCCCCACATTATCATAATGCTCCCCTCTGTGCCCCCAACTATAATGCCCCTTCTAGGCCACCACATTAAAATAATGCCTCTTCTGTGCGCCTATGTAGTAGAATACCCCCTTCTGTGGTCACACATAGTCTATTGCCCTTCTTTGCTCCAGACTAGTAGTAATTTCCACTTCTGTGCCTCAAGTAGTTTTATGCCCCAAATGTGCCCCCAAGTAGTATAATTCATGCATGCGTAGAGTATAGTGATATCACCTGGGCACTTCCTCCAGGGTCTTTGAAGTGGTGGCCACAGTGGAGCAACCAGAGAGTTAGGGTGGGTGCAAACTGAGGAATTCTAGCGGAAAATGTCCGTGGAATTCCGTCAGCTGTCTGCCCGCACGGGCACGCGCTTTTCCGCCGGCTCCATAGACACCATTTTATGGGCCGGTGTATTCCGCGATCCGCTGAAAGATGTGACATGACACTTCTTTCAGCGTATAGCGGAATATGGCGGGCCCATAGAATGGTGTCTATGGGACCGGCGGAAAAGCGCCCAGATGTGCGGGCGGACAGCTGACGGAATTCCGCTGACATTTTCCACGAGAATTCCTCAGTCTGAACCCACCCTTAGACTGGGTTCACACTACGTTTTTGCAATCCATTTTTGTTCATGTTTCTTTTTTTTTTTTTGCAAAAAACAAATGAAAAAAAACCTGATGCATTTTGATCTGTTTTTCCATTGACTTCAATTATAAAAAAAAAAAAATCAAAACGGATCTTTTTTTTTAACGGGCACAAAAATGAGGTCGCCTTTTTTTTATAATGGAAGTCAATGGATCAAAATGGATGCACACAAATGCATCAGTTTTTTTTATTCATTTTTTTGCAAAAAACAAATGAAAAAAAAAAACGTAGTGTGAACTCAGCCTTAAAGTGTCACTGTCGTTATAACTTTCAAAATCTAAATCAGCAGTAGATATGATCATGGAAAACACGGCACGTCCTGTTTTCTGAAAACAGGAAGTCCTGTTTTTCCCAGGCCATCTGAGCACTCACAGAGAGAAGGCAGTCATGTAATTGATGGACACATTGAGCCATAACTCTGTACTGGCCAGAATTCCTGTGATACTCTTTTTTTTTTCAACCAGCAGAAGTCAGAAAATCTGCCTTCTGGAGAATGGACCTGGATTTCTGGTAAGTTCAGCTTTGTTTTACAGCATGATAACAACAACAAAAATAATGAATGTATATGGAAAACTTGCTTTATATCACATTTACTGTTGATGTAGATTTTGAAAGCTATAATGACAGTGACACTTTAAGTACATTTTTTTTTATTTCTACCGCCATACCCTCTGGGCAAATATGTCATGGCACCAGAAAATCCCTTGAAAAGGTTTATCCAAAAACAACCATGGATAGTGCAGAATGGTAATACCACACACAACCTGAGCCCAGGGGTGATATTTTTGCAAGAAGGTATCTGTGCTTTATCTGATTCAATATGATGATGCATGACAAAATAAAGCAAACAGCCATATGGGGGCCACTATTTTTCCACTTTTTTCCTCCTTCCTACCGTAGCTGTCATTCCTGGATCCACCCAGACAGACAGTTTTGCTTTTGACTTATATTCCTGTAAAGAGAATCATAATTTATGACATTCATTAGTCCTGGTTTAGTTTCTGGGTATCTTTGAGGCAAAAATTGTGCTTCATCTGTTAAATCCTTTATACATAGTCACATATTGTTGCTGACATTTTTATTAACATGAGTCAAATAACACTCTTGACACACTAACTGCTTATGCCCACTTGAGGAAATGAGCTGCCAAAGAGCATAAAATATGATAAGTGAATAAAGCTCAGGGATGAAAAAGTAGAGATCAAGATGTATTACTAGATGTAGTTGAATATGTTCCCATAACCGAACCTGGTCATTTTTAGAAATAAATAAATTAAGGAGAATATACTTCAGTAAAATTTTAATACATTTACTTTCCTATATTTATATTATATAATACCCTGATAATGGCTAGTTAAAAAAATACAATACAATAAACATAAGGCTAGGTTCACTTCTGCCTTGGACACTCGGTTTGGGGCCTCTGTCGTATATTCCATTCAACAGCAGTAAATGAGCTAGTAGGTCAGCTGCATGCCAGACACCAATATACCCCATTCATTTTAATTGAGTCCATTGGGTTTTTAACTGGTGTCCATCATTTCGTAAAATTTGACCAGACAAAAAAATGCTGACAGATATGGAGTCTGTTTCACAGAGGTGAACATTGCCATAGCTGTCTCTTTCTTTATTTTCAAATATACTGTGATACCATCATAAAGTATAAAAATAATGCAACCATAAAGTGCTTAAAGAGCACCTGTGTCTAATACTAAATGTAGCCTTCTTAGTAGGGTTTTACTATTGGTTGACTATCTGTAATCTTTAAAAAAAGTTTAAAGGGGTTATCCAGTGCTACAAAACCTGACCACTTTCTTCCAGAGAGCACCGCTCTTGTCTCCAGTTTGGGCGGAGTTTTGCTGCTCAGTTCCATTGAAGTGAATAAAGCTTAATTGCAAACTGCATCTGACCTGGAGACAAGAGTCGTGTTGTCTCTGAAAGAAAGTGGCCATGTTTTTGTAGCACTGGATAACCCCTTTAAGATAGGCAGAATGGTGGAAAGGAAACTTTAGTGCTCTCACTATTGTCATTGAGCCCCTTAAGAATCCCCTCCATATAGCACAGCTAGTTCTCATTCTATTTCAGAAAACAGGACAAGAGCTGGGCTCCTCCTAGGATGATGCCCTTAGCAGTAAAGTTAACCCCCATGTTGTATCTAGCAGTGTAGTCAACCCACAACACTGTCCAGGTCCTCTTCCTTCTCCTGTTGTCTGTGCCAGAGTGTTGCAGTTCTTCTCCTACAGATGACAAGCGATGAAATGACTCCACTATACAGTAGTGGTCAACTGCCCCAATGCCACACCACCATGATGATGACAAGCCTGCAGACCAAAAGGAGGGGTGAGATCACACTCTGGACATTGAGTAGTAGGTACAGTGGTATTTACACGAGGCACAGCTACCCTAAACTGTATGGGTGGAAATGAGAGGGAAGCCTTGATTTACCTTTTATGCACAGTGTGGATCATTTTCAGCAGGCTGTCTCCCCTTGTAGGTCCACAACCCAAGCTTTATCTCTCTCCTGTGCATAGCATTAAAGTGGTACTGCAGAGAAAAAATTTTTAATATTAACTAGTGTCAAAAGGTTTTAAAGTAAAAAAGATTTATAAATGACTGTATTAAAAAAAAAAAAAAACAATGTATGCCTTCCTGTACTTATCAGCTTGTGCCAGAAAGTTACATAGACTTGTAAATTACCCCCACTCCCTGAGTTCTGTGTTGCTGTATCTATTACTAGAGATGTAACTAATAACAGATAACAAGCTGTAAACAGCAGATTGCCTGCAGGTCATGCTTTACAGGGTGACAGTCTTCTCCTCCATGCTCTCCTAAGGGTCCTATTACAGGGAACAATAATCGAGTGAATCTGGCCGATTATCGTTCTGTGTAATAAACACATTGGCTGATCGTTGATAAAGGTTTGGACCTATAATTGTTGGGCACTGACCGCAAATCATTACGTGTAATAGCGGTGTGCGGCCGGCGGCTGATGATTTGCAAAGTGCATAAATTACCTATCCATGGTCCAGGGCTCCTCCTGCGCTCTGCTTCTCCCTGGGTCCCGCATGCTGCAGCTTCAGAGCGGCCTGTCTTAGCTGACAGGCCGCACAGCCAATTACTAGCCGGACCATCGCAGCTAGTGATTGGTTGAGCGGCCTGTCAGCTAAGACAGGACACTCTGAAGCTGCAGCACGGGACTCAGGTAGAAGACCGCAAGAGGAGCCCTGGATCATGGATAGGTAATGTATGCAGTTTAACCCCTTAACGACCACGGGAGTAAATTTACACCCTGAGGTCAAGGGAGGTCAGAGGGGGGCCGCGCTGCAAACCCGCTCTCAGCCGCCACAATCCCGGGTGACTCTTGTAGCCCGGGACCGCGGCTATTAGCGGGCACGGTCCAATCGCCGTGCCCGCTAATTAGCTTTTCAAATGCAGATGTCAAAGTTGACAGCTGCATTTGAAAAGCAGCTTTTCCACATGCCTGGTTTTCACATCCCGCGACGTGGTTGCAAAGGAGCGATCCCCGCATCTGACTTGGGCCGGGGTCTGCGCTATAATGGCGCTGATCCTGGCTCGGCACTCTATTGTTTTCGGCTGCAGCAACCGAAAGCAATAGAGTGCCTATCTCATTGAGCTATGCAGTATAACTATACTGCATAGATCTCTATGAGAGATCAGTGCGCTTATACTAGAAGTTTCCCAGGGGGGCTTCTAGTATAAGTGTAAAAAAAAAAATGTTCTATTATTAATAAAAAATCCCCTCCCCTAATAAAAGTTTGAATCACCCCCTTTTCCCATTTTATAAATAAAAATAAATAAACACGTGTGTAATTGCCCAAACTATTAATTTATTTCATTCTTGATCTTGCACGGTAAACGGCGTAAGCGCCCAAAAATCCCAAAGTGCAAAATTGCGCATTTTTGGTCGCATCAAATCCAGAATTTTTTTTTTAAAAAGTGATCAATAAGTCAAGGTACCAATAAGTCAAGGTACCGCAATCAAGGTACCGATAGAAAGAACATATCATGGCGCATGTTTCCTATAAAACACCATGGGGGAGATTTATCAAACTGGTGTAAAGTATAACTAGCTCAGTTGCCCCTAGCAACCAATCAGATTCCACATTTCATTCCTCACAGATTCTTTCAAAAAATGAAAGGTGGAATCTGATTGGTTGCTAGGGGCCAGTTCTACTTTACACCATGTTTAATAAATCCCTCCCTGATGTATTCATTTCCACAAAAAAACAACAGGAAATGACAGGAGATTTTATTAGTAGCCAGGCATCTTAAGGCTATGTTCACACTACGTATATTTCTGGCCGCATATTTTCGCGGCCGGACATATACGTGTTAAACTCCGGCCGGGGATTTACGTAAGTTGCGGCCGGCTACGTACGTACGGCTTACGCCTGTAGTCTGCTTACGCTTCCCGAGCGCCCTACGTAGCGATTTGACTGCGGTCTTTTACTTGGAAATCTTCGCCTAGCCCCGGACACCCCACAGAAACTTTTGGATCGGCAAAGAAAAGTGCAAAAATGAAGAAATCACCACTACGTACGGGACCGTATGTTACGCTACGGGCGTAAGTTACGGCATTTTCGTCCTCAAACAATGGTCTGGTTCATATTTAACGGCGCCGCGTACGATCCGGACGTAAGTTCTTACGTAGTGTGAACTGTGCAGCCGTACATCGTATACTTTCTATTGTACTCAAACTACGTAAATCTCCGTCCGCTTATTTACGGAACGCGCTACGTCCGGAGACTTACGTAGTGTGAACATAGCCTAAGAGTAGATGTCATTAGACTTAAAGTCATCTCTCTGTGCCAATAAAAAGTGTAATGTAATAGAGCATTTGTACCTCCTGCATTCAGTACACATTTCCCTCACCGCCTGCTTGTCAGCATTCCAAGTTTAAACAAAACTGAGCTCTAAGAAGTCCAAGTAAAATAAATATTGACTAACCAACATATTAGGCGGCTTAGCCAAGTTCTGCGTTCAGCAGCTCATTTACAATGTGATCTTGCAGCATTGTAAATGAGAGAAGAATAATCGCCTCCTTCGTGGACTGAGAAATCAATGGCTGTAAAATGAATCGCATCTTCTCCCCGCATCATGAAAATATATGCAAGCAACTTTGCGCTTTTTTATTGTTGTGGATTAGAAAAGTTTTGCATGATGGGAGAATCTATTCCTCCAGGGTTAATACACTGCAGAATAGAGGGCAAGCTGCATTTACAGCTACTACGCTAAGTCATTTTCATTTTGAAACCAGTTCAGAAAATTGCACTGTGATAGTGGCAATATATTTTACCGGAAAACCTGGCTCTCATAGGAGAAAACATAAAAAGGTAGGATACATGACCCAATAAGCCAAAAATAATAGTGAAGGGTCCAGGAGGGTCAGAAGCTGACATTTGGGAATAGATCTACATCAGAGAAACAATGCTCCCCTTGTAGCAATAATTTGGCAGATAAATATGATAAGGATTTCTTCTAAGTATCATTGCTTTTATGGTCTCACAATGTTCTTTCTTAGTTCTTATTTAATTTCTTCATGTCTCTAACTTAGACAGCTTTTCAGCATTAGGAAAAAAGATGTATACTGGTTTAGGAAGTTTTTTTCTTTAAAGAACCCCCCCCCCCCCCCAAAAAAAAAAAAAAAAAAAAAAAAACTAGTGTGTAACGTACAGCGACTCTGTACCCACAATCTGTCCCCCTTCCCCCCCAAACCACTTGAACCTTTGGATAGCTGCTTTTAATCCAAGATCTGTCCTGGTCAGGTGATGCAGTTATTGTCCTAAAAAAACAACTTTTAAACTCGCAGCCCCGTGCCCTATGGGAGTGGCCTAGATTGTGTATGCATTAGGCTGGCACAATCTCTCTGTCCCTCCTCCCCGCCCTCCTCATCATTAGAAATGCTCCAGGCAGATTGCCTACTATTCGTCAGCTATGTCAGCCCGGCACATGGGCTTGATCATTAAGACACCTGTGCAATGTTCAGCATGGAGAAAATGTTCCAGTTGCATTCCTAATGACGAAGAGGGTGGGGAGGAGGGATGGTGCAAAGTTAGGGTACAGATATTCTAAGCCACGCCCGTAGGACATGGGGCTGTAAGTTTAAAAGTTGTTTTTTTAGCACAATAACTGCATCACCTGCCAAACGGACTGCAGGACAGATCTTGGATTAAAAGCAGTTATTGAGGGAACAAGTGGTTTGGGGGAGTCAGATTGTGGGAACAGAGTCGCTTTAAAAGTAAAGCTTTACTGCAGGACTACTTTTGCCCAGAATATTGGGCATAAAAAGCCATTCTGCAACATAAATATATACTAGGCAAACAACCATAACATTAATAGCTGATTTTTTGTACCATATTATGGGGGCAGCCATCTTACCTGAGTTGTTTATAACAGCACTTAGAGTTATGCTTTACAGCAGGGATGGGAAACCTCCGGCCCTCCAGCTGTTGCAAAACTGATGGGAATTGTAGTTTTGTAACAGCTGGAGGGCCGAAGGTTTCCCATCCCTGCTTTACAGCAAGCTCAATGGTCATAGGCAACAATACACAGGACCTGTCACATTGACATGAATGAGAAATGTTACTGGGCAGACTCTGAGACCTTTGAGGAGGTCATTCCCAAGGAGGGGGAGGCTGAGCTGAACTGAGATCTTCAATTATTTTTCTCTATCTACTGCTGTCACCTTTTCTATCGACTGTTGCACTGATCACTTTACTGCAGTTTTCCTCCTATTATCACAGACAGAACAGGAAGTCACATATCAAAAGGTTTTTTTTTGTTTTTTTTGCGACAGTGCCCATTTAAGTCATGTAAGTTGTAGGGTAAGGTAAGATTTCTAGCATATAAATATTACAGAAGGGAAGTGTAGAAATTAATAACGACAAACCTAAAAACGATACCCTACATAACATAAATAGCAATACACCAAGCCATAATGCATCTTAATTTGCACATTTCTATTTGAACACCCACCGAAAAGGGAAAGTGTCATCAGAGAATGAAATATTGTTTAAATTAGGTTTTTTACGTTAAACATATTTTTTAAAACCTGAAATCTTGCAGTTCCCCGCACACTGCCACCGATATTACACGCGGTGGCAGCGAGCGGGTGAGTACGGGGGGCCGCAGGGAGCTGTGGGGGGCGGTCCGGGTGATTGCTAGTTCGTATGGGCAGCCAATAGAGGACAGTGGCGGTCTGCTGCTGCCGCTCCTATTCCACGGAGCGACGGCAGCATATCGCTGTTATACTGGTTGTTTGTCTTTCAACATTGTAGAAAGACAAACAACAGCAACGATCAGCCGACATTGTTAAAGGGAACCTGTCACCCCGTGGCCCCAGGCAGCACCTGACATACAGGGACATAAAGCTCAATATACTTACCACATCAGTCCCGGTCCCATCTTGGATCTCGATGTTTACCTGGAGAAATTGCCGATTCTTCTTCTCGCGCCCATTATGGTAATAAGCGCCGCCGGGCCTGAAGTCCAGCCTTCTCCACGCCTCCGACTGTTGTTTGACGCCGGTCTTCTTCCTCCTCGTCTTCTTTCTTCTCGCTGGATCCCGCACAGGCGCCGTGACGGACGTTTTCGGCGCATGCGCAGTTCACAATTGAAGCCGCTCCACAGCTTCACTGTTGACCGCGCATGCGCAGAAGAAGTGAGGAGACCTCCGCAACGACGCCTGCGTGGGAATTCGTGAGAAGACTGAAGACGTCAATCAAGTTCCAGGAGGCGTGGATGGGCGGCAATGAGAAGAGGACCTCATGAATAAGCTGGACTCATCCGTCGATTCCTATGGACGTTGGACTCATCTCGGCTCATTACCATAAAGGGCGAGAGAAGAAGATTCAGCGATTTCTCCGGGAGAAAAGCGGGATCCGGGACGGGACTGATGTGGTAATTATATTGAGCTTTATGTCCCTGTATGTCAGTTGCTGCCTGGGGCCATGGGGTGACAGGTTCCCTTTAATGTCAGCTGATCGTTGCCTTCTTTTACACAAGACGATTATCGGCTGTAAAGGAAGATATCAGCCGAATACGGCCGATAATTGTTTCGTGTAATAGGGACTTAAGCTGAGACTTCCTGTAATGACTAGTCAGGTACAAGAGCAGAGACACAGACAAGTGAGCCCTGAACTGACCCAATCCAGTGCCCCTGCCTACTTACCACAATCTGCCCTAGATGACAGCGGGTAACTTGGAGACGTTCCCTACACTGAGTAGGTGAAACACAAGACAAAACAAGACAAACAAAACACAATAAAGAAAGGTCAGCAATCCGGGTCATACACTGTCAGGTAGCAGAGGTACAGAGTTACAAGGCAAAAGCAAGGTCAGAACACAGGCAGAAGATCAGGGCAAGCAGCAAACAAGGAAGGTCCAGGAACAAGCCAAAAGGTCAGAAACAGGAGACAATACAAACCAGGGAGCTGAGACACTGTGGATACACACCAAAATACCCAGCAACTCCTACAGACACAGACTGTCTTATAGGAGGAACCAAGAATCTGGTTCAGGACAGGATTGGCCCAGCCCCTAATCTCCAACCAGAGACACCTAAAACACACACACACACACACACACTGGGAGCAAACCTGCCTGTCACAGAATGCAAGCCAAACCAAGGTTAACCCTGCAATTGCCAGAGAACACAACAGAGGCAACCTGAGCAGAGAAATAGGTCAGTGTACAGATTACCATCAGCTGCGTCTTGTCCGCATGCCCTGAGCACAGGAGACCGCTGCTGATGCAAAGTCAGGTAAGTTGCTAACACTTCCTGTTCTATCTGTGATGATAAGGAAGAAGCTCCTGGAAAGTAATGTTTATTATCACAGCAAACGGTGACAGTAGTAAACA
Source organism: Dendropsophus ebraccatus (assembly GCF_027789765.1). Taxonomy (NCBI): domain Eukaryota; kingdom Metazoa; phylum Chordata; class Amphibia; order Anura; family Hylidae; genus Dendropsophus; species Dendropsophus ebraccatus. The sequence goes on from NC_091455.1 coordinate 54,942,786, forward strand.
GAAGACAAACAGCTCAGGCAAGATGGCAGCCCATTAATAATGTTTGAAGAAAAAACAATACAATCAGAACTAGAAACAGATTAGAAAGAAAAAACATGTACCAGTATATGGATCTAATCAGTATAAATAAATCTAGGTGATACATTCACTTTAATCCAGGAAGAAGCCTCCTCTCCCTTAAAATGTTTTCCAGAATCCAAATCTATCCACTAGTAAGGGTATGCTGGAAGTTTCACAAACCAGAATGGAACTGGCCATTATAGTCCATACAAGTAGCTACAGTACTGAATAGAATAAACACTGCAGAGAGTAATGGTACAGTCTGCTCTGGAATTGTTTCTCTGCCGAGTTTGTTACCCAGTTACTTTCTGGTATCCCCCTCACCTGATCAAATTTTGACACTTAACAGCAGAAAACCTGTATCCAATGATGCTATATATTGTAGACAAAGTCAACTATTCTTTCACTTTAGTTGGGACTGTGAGACCTTGTGAATGCCTCAATAGCCTTGAACTATTTGTTTAAATTCCCATATAAGGGTGCGTTCACACCTACAGGATCTGCAGCTGATTTTCTGCAGCAGATTTCAGTTAAATAACTGAACACAGCATCAAATCTGATGCTGTGTTCAGTTATTTAACTGAAATCTGCTGCAGAAAATCAGCTGCAGATCCTGTAGGTGTGAACGCACCATTAATGTAACACAAACATACAAATTGTGAGAGAATTGTGCCTAAACTGCACATATAAGTCATTATAACTAGAAATTTAGAAATTATATAGAAACTATAATAATAACATATATAATAATAAATGTAATAATTTTCCTAAACTCTGATCTCCGAAATTATTTGTCTATTTCCAGCATGTCTACACATGGACTCCATGGAGGTGGTGTCAGACAGAGAATAATGTAGTTCTCCTTGTTCTATTTTCTTGAAATGATCGGCAAGTATACTTTTGGATTTGAGCATTAGTTCTTTTTTATTGAGCACACCAGTACTACAGCTCATCTGAGACCCGCTGCTATACGCATAACACCCCAGACAGTATTGAGAATTATCTATATTTCAGCAGTACATCTGGCATGTCAGTAAGAATCTTCATCATAAACAATATATACTCAATAGTTAGAGAGTAAAAAAAAAACAAAAAAAACAAAAAACAACAAAAAATGGATGCAATGTTCCCTCCAGCGATACTGAGGAGAAAGTTAGAATTACAAGTTTGTTCCACTTTCACTAATGAGTCCAACTTTAAACTCAATGGTGTACCATCTGCTACTCTGTAGAGGAATAGGAGTAAAACAAAGAGTTCTTTGGGAACTCTATATGTAATTATATGACAGTATTGTGCGCCTATCCATCTGGTAATATAAGAAAGAACTCCAGCATGGCTATATGGGTTGCGGTGGTTGCAGTTGCAACAGACCCCACTCTCCACACTAAGGGCCCTATTCCACCGGACGATTATCATTCAGATTATCGTTAAATCGTTCGAATCTAAACGATAATCGTTCGGTTGAAATGCAGTTAACGATTAACGACCGAACGAGAAATCGTTGATCGCTTTATAAGACCTGGACCTATTTTTATCGTTGATCATTCGCAAAACGTTCGCATTGAATAAGACGTCGTTCGGCCGTTCGCAGTAGATACGAACGCAATAGCGAAGAAAAAATGATAGCAGCTACGATCATAAGAAACGATTATCGTTCCATGGAAATGAGTGAGCGTTTTCAGGTCTTTCGCAATAGCGGTCGTTTGAGATCGTTAATCGTTAACGATTATGCGAATGATAATCGTCGGGTGGAATAGGGCCCTATGGAATCCACACGGATAACCTCCATCTCTAACCCCCACCCCCCTTGTCCCCGCTTGAAGATCTGGCCTTCCCATAGCCTCTATTCTATTCAGGCAGATTCCGACGTCCGCCAAAAAAAGAAGTGACATATTCCTTTTTTTGGGGGACGGCGGAATCTGCCTGAGCATAGAATGGAGGCTATGAGAAGGCACGATGTTCAAGCGGGAGCGCGCACATAATCTGCTGGAGGTTATCCGCGCGGATTCATAGTGTGAACGGCCCTTACGCTGAGTGTTTCCTCCAGTGACTGTAGTCATAAGGGCAGAATACTCCTGAGTCACTCTGCCAATTCATAGAGAACTGTATGACTATACTATTACAGATGAGCAGTCCTTTTCATCCCCTTCCTGCAGTTTAGTGAATAAAACAAGAATTACAATCAGTACAGGTGTGACTTCTTAGGCAATCACAATGGTAATTGTAAATGTATTCACACCCTTTCAGGAGTAATTACAATTCAGACCAGCAGATGTATTATTGTGCTAACTGCCTCAATGACTAGATTGTAGTAATAGTATTGCTCAGCCATATTTTTATCACCTTTTTCTATTTTTTATTATTCTGTTTATTTTTCTATATAGTGGGGACCAACACCATCTGTTGCATCTGAACGTGGCTCACAAAAGGTTGGAGAGTTAAGCCATTGGACACCTTACCGTTTTCTCTTACAGAACAGAAGGAAAAACGTCCAATTGTATGGACATAATGGTGGTGTCCATAAATGTATGGTGGTGTGAAATAGCATCAGGAGTATAGGAGGATGCCAGTCACTTATTGGACAACAGGGGCCAATGATGTGTTTACACAGACTATCTGACAGATTTTTGAAGCAAAAGCCAGGAATGGATTTGAAAAGAAGAAAAATCTCAATCTTTTCTTTATGACCTCTTCCCTGTTTATAGTCTGTTCCTGGCTTTGGCTTCAATAATCTGTTAGATAAATCTGTGTCTGTGTAAACACACTGTAAAGGCCCTATTACACGGAACGATTATCGGCCGTGTTCGGCCAATATTGGCTGATGAACGATGTCGGCTGATCATTGCAGTCGTTTGTCTTTCAACCTGTGAAAGACCAACGACTCATATAACAGCGATCTGCTGCCGTCGCTCGATGGAATAGGAGCAGACCACTGCTATCCTCTATGGGCTGCCCGCATGATCTAGCGATTACCCGGGCAGCCCCCCCATAGCTCCCTGCTGCCTCCCCTGCACTTATGAACAAGGAGCAAATAAGCACTGACAGCGCTCATTGCTTCTCTATTTGCCGCGTGTAATAGGGGCTTAAGACCGGTCATCTGAACCACAATTGTGTATACTGTGTTGGAATTCTTTTGGCAAGCCACCATAGGATGCATACACCCATGAAAGGTGTATAAAAAGCAAAATTACAAAATCCATAATGCTTTACCCCAGTAAGCTCTTAAAGTGACTGTACCACCAGGCCCAGGCTGAAGCACTGGAGGCCAGCCGACCCACCCTTAGTGGGAGGAAACCCCAGCCCCTCTATGATAGGGTTCCATTGATTCTAATGGAGTCACGTCATGTAGGGCCTGGAGTTTCTTCCCACTAAGGGTGGGTCGGCCCACCTCCAGTGCTTCAGCCTGGGCCTGGTGGTACATACACTTTAAAGGGGCTATCCACCTTCGAGCTAAAAAAAAATGAAATGGCCCCAGGTGGTCTTATTTCCCATTTTTCTAGGTGCTGCTATTCCTGGGGTACATGTTTTTCTAAAAGCTGGTCTATATCCAAGATGGTGGATGGTGCAAGCCGGGAAACTACATTTCTTATCATGCAGTGCTTCTCCATGATTGGTCCAGTCCCCTTAGTTTTCTTTTCTGCCTAGAGCTGTGCGGGTGATGTATCAGAGCTGCCAGGGTGGGGGTGGGGTGGGGTGGTGCTGGCAGGTCTGAGCAATTTCTTTCAAGCAGGAGGGAGCAGGTGGGAGATGCCCACTCAGGGTTATGCCATCTCTTTGGGGAAATGCTGACAGGGGATGCAGGAGGGAGATGCTCCTCCTGTCATTACTGTGTGGGGGTTGTTCCTGTTAATAATGTGTGTGTGTGTGTGTGTGCTGACAGGTGGCGAGGAAGCGAGATGCCCGCTCCAGTACCTGTCATTTCTGTGTGTGTGTGTGGGGGGGGGGCTGCTGACAGGTGGTGCGGGAGGTAGATGCCTGCTCTGGCTATGAAGTGGTGGAAAGGCTCTGGTTAGCGGGCGGGAAGGAGGGAGCCAGCACTGTCAACAGTCAATAGACAGTTAACCCGGCCCCCAGAGAGGAAAAAGGAGCAGCATAGTCGGAAAGGACACAAAGAAGAAGATTTTGGAAGTCCAGATCAGATAAGTTTGAGTTGGGTGCAGGGTAGGTTATACATGTATATTAGACAGATGGTGGTATTGGGATGGGGGAATGTTTAGAATATTGTTTTTGCTACCCGGATAACCCCCTAATCAAGGTTTGTTTGTGACAAGAACAGGCTCCATTTTGATTTCTGCTATTGGACCCCTGTCATCTGTATACACCCCTAATAAAAAAAACAACAGCAATTTGTTACATTCTGTTAAATAATATATAAACAACAGAAAAGAAAACCAATAATTTTCGAAGACCTATGTTTAATAAAAAATACTACATTCCCCTGAGTACAAGATTAACAAGAAAGTTACTTTTATGGGCAGATCAGGAAATCATTTCAGAGTGGGGTGTATGTAGTTTGATGTTATCTGAACCTGTACGGACCATTTGTTATGTAAAACAATTAAATGTTAGTCTTATGGTAGTTTTATGAGCATTCCTTTAATGAGAACCATATGCCACAGTCCATGTTCTCTTTACATTCCCTGGCGCTGATTCAATACCACTATGCATGGTCAGATATATAAATAAGAAGACTTTATTAGTCTTTATCACACAGGATGTTGGAGCTTATTTTTGCTGTTTATTAATGCTAGGTTTCTAGATATATAAACATGTAAATATTTACTGATGGCAAACCTGGGATTAGTTTGTGAATTAAAATAAAGAATAGGCCCAAGGGCTTACACGAGGTCAACAGGAAACTCATAAAAAATTAACACAAACTCTTGAAAGTTTCTGTATGTACAGTAGATATATATATTTTTTTTATTTTTTTGTTGATTGAAAGTTAGTGGATGACAAACAAAACAAAAGGGGGAACCCCTAGTGGGCAAAAAAATCTATCTATCTATCTATCTATCTATCTATCTATCTATCTATCTATCTATCTATCTATCTATCTATCATCTACAGACCAGTCAGCCATAACATTAAAACAATCTGTCTAATGTGCGGATCCCCCCAAATGTAGTATGAAATAGTTCTGGCCACTAGGGGTCTACCTTATGTCTGTTTTGTCATCCACTACCTTTCAATCGGCAAATCTGTCTCTTGCAACTTCTACAACTTATAGTAGAGGGGTGACAGCAGGGACTTCTATGCTGTGCTTGCGCAGATGTATCTGTAACTCCAGAAACGCACAACAAATGATCAGTACATGTAATGGTGCATTTACACTGAGAGATTTATCTGACATATTTTTGAAGCCAAAGCCAGGAACAGACTATAAACAGGGTGCAGGTCATAAAGGAAAGACTGAGATTCACTGTCTTTTCAAGTCCATTCCTGACTTTGGCTTCTAAAATTGGTCAGATAAATCTGCCTGTGTAAATGCACCATTAGAAAGATAAATAAATTGCTATGCAGTGTCTTAGCTGCACAGTACACAGCAACCCCTGCTAAACCAATGCATGGCAATCTATTTATCTTCCTATTATATACTAACTGTTTGTGGGATTTCTTGCACAACTAAGGCTAGGTTCACACCCTTTTTACAGTCTTACGTTGGCTAGGCATCGGTAAACTATGAAAAAAGGGTGCTGAAGTAAGCCAGACGGGCAGCCTGGTGTGGGGATGATGGCCCAGTTCACTTGTATGGGTACAGTGTTGGACTGGGGTACCTTGGGCCACCAGGGAATATTTTACAGTTGTAAAAACTACTATTCCAATCATGCCTGGACAGCCTTCGGCTGTCCAGGCAAGATTGGAGTTGTAGTTCTGCAACAGCTGGAAGGCCAAAGGTTCCCCATCCCTGTTCTAGTGTATAGGAGCTGTCCAGGCATGATGGGAGTTGTAGTTTTGCAACTGCTGGAGGGTCGAAGGTCCCCCATCCCTGTTCTAGTGTATAGGAGCTGTCCAGACATGATGGGAGTTGTAGTTTTGCAACTGCTGGAGGGTCGAAGGTCCCCCATCCCTGCTCTATGCAAACAGCACAGCCGTCCACTTAAGTTTCTTAAAGGGGAAGTCCCATGAAACTAACTGGGGGATTATATGTCATCCTGAAGCTGCTAAACAGGGATGCAAACCTCCTGCTCAGGGCCCAACAATGGGTAGGGCCCACCGGGGCTCCCTTGCGGGCCAGTCCAAGCCTGCATCGGTAGGACGTAGTAATTTTGTGACTGTGTCATGTTCATTTCCCAGATGTATACTTCTTTTGTGCAGCATTCAAAAGCAAAGTCGTTCACACTTTTGAGTCCTGCACAAAAGAAGTATACATCTGGGAAATGAACACGACACAGTCACAAAATTACTACGTCCTATCCATATATGTACCAGAATCAATGGAGCCGCATCACAGAGGGGAGGGGAGGTCATCACACCGGGGGCTGTTGGGCCCCCTCCAGTGCTTCATGTCGGGCTGGTGCTTGGGAATAAACCTGCGGCGGTTATAAAAAAAAGTCTGTGGCACTGGCATCCCCGCACTAGCGACAGTCTATCCATGTAGAAAAAACACAAAGTGATGTACCTAGTGGTAAACTCACTTTAGGCTAGTATATAGCATATAAGGTATTTGGTTATTACTTGACTGATAACTAGTGATGAGTGAGCATGCTCGTCCGAGCTTGTTACTCGTTCGAGCATTAGGGTACTCAATGGTACTCGTTACTCGGACGAGCATCTTGCAAAGATTCGGGTTCGAGTTCTATAAAACAGCTAAACAATTGTTTGTTTAGCTGTTTTAATAAAGTTAAAGCTCCCTGGGAATTAAGCATAATGGTGCCATTAGGCAGCCTCAGAAGCATGCATACATGCTGCCCCTGCTGTTTCCTGTCCATTTCCGTTGTGTTTCCATCAATTTCTGAGGTTGACAGGTTTTCACACGACCTTCTCTCTACCGAACTTGAGTCTCCTGCAAAAAAGCTTGAGCCTCCCATTGACTTCAATGGGGTTTGTTACTTATAAGGAATCGCTCATCACTAATCAAAAACAGTGAGCTCTATTACCGGCAATATGAACCGGCTTTAATAGAGCTTCCTGTAATCTATATAATAAAAATCAAAGTCTGTCTGTCCTTCTGTCTGTCTGTCTGTCCTCTATAGACTTCCAAGCGCCTGAACCGTTTGACCCCAAATTTGGCACACAGATACATTGGGTGCCCGGGAAGGTTATTGCGAAGGTCCCGTCCCCGCCAGATGTACAGGAGGGGAGGGGGAGGGGAAAGAGAGGCGCCCCATAGAGATGAATGGGAAAATCTCGTCACTGCAAACACAGGTGATATAATTAGCTGCAGCAGACACGGCATTTGGAGCCTTAGCAACCAATAGGATTACTGCTTTCATTTTCACAGGGAGCAATGGTTGCTAGGGAAGCTGCCTCACAACATCCACAGAAATAACTGGTAGGCCCCCTACTCCATCTATACAGTACATGTATACAGGACCCCCTACTCCATCTATACAGTACATGTATATACAGGACCTCCTACTCCATCTATACAGTACATATATATACAGGACCCCCTACTCCATCTATACAGTACATTTATATACAGGGCCCCCTACTCCATCTATACAGTACATGTATATACAGGACCCTCTACTCCATCTATACAGTACATGTATATACAGGACCCCCTACTCCATCCATACAGTACATGTATATACAGGACCCCCTACTCCATCTATACAGTACATGTATATACAGGACCCCCTACTCCATCCATACAGTACATGTATATACAGGGCCCCCTACTCCATCTATACAGTACATGTATATACAGGGCCCCCTACTCCATTTATACAGTACATGTATATACAGGACCCCCTACTCCATCTATACAGTACATGTATATACAGGGCCCCCTACTCCATCCATACAGTACATGTATATACAGGACCCCCTACTCCATCCATACAGTACATGTATATACAGGACCCCCTACTCCATCTATACAGTACATGTATATACAGGACCCCCTACTCCATCCATACAGTACATGTATATAAAGGGCCCCCTACTCCATCTATACAGTACATGTATATACAGGGCCCCCTACTCCATCTATACAGTACATGTATATACAGGACCCCCTACTCCATCTATACAGTACATGTATATACAGGACCCCCTACTCCATCTATACAGTACATGTATATACAGGACCCCCTACTCCATCTATACAGTACATGTATATACAGGACCCCCTACTCCATCTATACAGTACATGTATATACAGGACCCCCTACTCCATCTATACAGTACATGTATACAGGAGCTCCTACTCCATTTATACAGTACGTACATGTATATACAGGACCCCCTACTCCATCTATACAGTACGTACATGTATATACAGGACCCCCTACTCCATCTATACAGTACATATATATACAGGACCCCCTACTCCATCTATACAGTACATGTATATACAGGACCCCCTACTCCATCCATACAGTACATGTATATACAGGGCCCCCTACTGCATCTATACAGTACATGTATACAGGACCCCCTACTCCATCTATACAGTACATGTATATACAGGACCCCCTACTCCATCCATACAGTACATGTATATACAGGGCCCCCTACTGCATCTATACAGTACATGTATACAGGACCCTCTACTCCATCCATACAGTACATGTATATACAGGGCACAACAGGTATACCAAACTGTGACTGGGTAACACTGCCACACCAGACCTGACCAATACCGCCATACTGTGCTGGATAACACTGTCATACCAGACCTGACCAATACCGCCATACTGTGACTGGATAACACTGCCAGACCTGACCAATACCGCCATACTGTGACTGGATAACACCTCCATACCAGACCTGACCAATACCACCATACTGTGACTGGATAACACCTCCATACCAGACCTGACCAATACCGCCATACTGTGACTGGGTAACACTGTCATATCAGACCTGACCAATACCACAATACTGTGACTGGATAACACTGCCACACCAGACCTGACCAATACCGCCATACTGTGACTGGATAACACTGCCACACCAGACCTGACCAATACCGCCATACTGTGACTGGATACCACTGTCATACCAGACCTGACCAATACCGCCATACTGTGACTGGATAACACTGTCATATAAGACCTGACCAATACCGCCATACTGTGAATGGATAACACCGCCACACCAGACCTGACCAATACCGCTATACTGTGCTGGATAACACAGTCATACCAGACCTGACCAATACCGCCATACTGTGACTGGATAACACTGCCACACCAGACCTGACCAATACCACAATACTGTGACTGGATAACACTGCCACACCAGACCTGACCAATACCGCCATACTGTGACTGGATACCACTGTCATACCAGACCTGACCAATACCGCCATACTGTGACTGGATAACACTGTCATATAAGACCTGACCAATACCGCCATACTGTGAATGGATAACACCGCCACACCAGACCTGACCAATACCGCTATACTGTGCTGGATAACACAGTCATACCAGACCTGACCAATACCGCCATACTGTGACTGGATAACACTGTCATATAAGACCTGACCAATACCGCCATACTGTGAATGGATAACAGCGCCACACCAGACCTGACCAATACCACAATACTGTGACTGGATAACACTGCCACACCAGACCTGACCAATACCGCCATACTGTGACTGGATAACACTGCCACACCAGACCTGACCAATACCGCCATACTGTGACTGGATACCACTGTCATACCAGACCTGACCAATACCGCCATACTGTGACTGGATAACACTGTCATATAAGACCTGACCAATACCGCCATACTGTGAATGGATAACACCGCCACACCAGACCTGACCAATACCGCTATACTGTGCTGGATAACACAGTCATACCAGACCTGACCAATACCGCCATACTGTGACTGGATAACACTGTCATACCAGACCTGACCAATACCGCCATACTGTGACTGGATAACACTGCCAGACCTGACCAATACCGCCATACTGTGACTGGATAACACCGCCATACCAGACCTGACCAATACCGGCAAACTGTGACTGGGTAACACCGCCACATCAGTCCTGACCAATAACACCATACTGTGACTGGATAACACCATCATATCAGACCTGACCAATACTGCCATACTGTGACTGGATAACACCGCTATACCAGACCTGACCAATACCACCATACCGTGACTGGATAACACCGCAACACCAGACCTGACCAATACCGCCATACTGTGACTGGATAACACCCCCATACCAGACATGACCAATACCGACACACTGTGACTGAATAACACTGCCATACGGGTAAATACAACCCTGCAGGTATACAGGACCCCAAAACTATACACTACAAGTGCACGGGACCTCCACAAAACTATATACTACAGGTATACAGGACCCCAAACTTTACACTACAGGTATACAGGACCCCAAAACTATAAACTACAGGTATACAGGACCTCCACCAACTATATACTTCAGGTATACAGGACCTCCACCAACTATATACTACAGGTATACAGGACCCCAAACTATACACTACAGGTATACAGGACCCCAAAACTATACACTACAGGTATACAGGAACTCCACCAACTATATACTACAGGTATATAGGACCCCAAACTATACACTACAGGTATACAGGACCTCAAAACCATACACTACAGGTATACAGCACCTTCACCAACGCTATACTACAAGTATACAGGACCCCAAATATACTACAGGTATACAGGAACTCCACCAGCTATATACTACAGGTATATAGGACCCCAAACTATACACTACAGGTATACAGGACCTCCACCAACTCTATACTATAGTTATACAGGACCCTCAAACTATTTACTACAGGTATACAGGACCCCCGAACTATATACTACAGGTATACAAGACCTCCACCAATTATACACTACAGGTATCCAGGACCCTCAAACTATAAACTACAGGTATACAATACCTCCACCAACTATACATTACAGTTATACAGCACCAACTATATACTACAGGTATACAGGACCCCCGAACTATACAGTACAGGTATACAGGACCTTCACCAACTGTACACTGCAGGTATACAGGACCTCCCTCAACTATACACTATAGGTATACAGCCCCCCCCCAACTATGCACTACAGATATGCGAGACCCCTAAAAACTATACATTGTGGGTATACAGAACCTCTCCAACTATGCACTACAGGTATACACTAATTCCACTGATTAACTCAGATGAAACAATACTTTTAGCTTGGCCTCCTGGGCACCTTAGAACAAATCTAATTAACACACTGACACTTTATACCCGGGCAGCGCCGGGTACATTTTCTAGTAGATAATATAATTAATTAATAAAACACATTTTCGTTCTAAAAAAGTTATTTTCGTTCAATAATTTAATTAAAACGAATCCATACTTTTGCAATGAAATATACTGTTAAAATAAATATATGTATATAAATGTATATTTATATATATATATTTATTTACAGTATATTTAATTGCAAAAGTATGGATTTGTTTCAATTGAATTATTGAACAACGAAAGTGACTGTATTAGAACGAAAATGTGTTTTATTAATTAAATATTAACTTTTACAGGAAGCTCTATTAAAGCCGTTAATTCATATTGCCGGTAATAGAGCTGACTGTAATACTTAATACTTTACTTTGATTAAAACATCAAATGTTTCTTCTAATTATGCTATCACAATAGCATTATTAGAAGAAAAATTTTGATTCATATGTGCGCTCAGCTGTTTGGCTGAGCGCACATATAAAGAGCCGGTCCGCAGCACAGTGACTTTATTGTGCCGCGGACCGGTGAAGAGAGAAGATAGAAGAGACAACATCAAGACATCAGAGGGTGAGTATAAAGCTCTCCCCACTTCTTCCCCAGCACTGCACCCATCCCAGCAAGGAAGGGGGGTCACTTAACACCTAATGCTATTGTGATAGAATAATTAGAAGAAACATTTGATGTTTAATCAAAGTAAAGTATTAATTGTTACAGTCAGCTTTATTACCGGCAATATGAATTAACAGCTTTAATAGAGCTTCCTGTAATAGTTAATATTTAATTAATAAAACACATTTTTGTTCTAATAAAGTAACTTTCGTTGTTCAATAATTTAATTAAAACAAATCCATACTTTTGCAATTAAATATACTGTAAATAAATAAATAAATAAATATATATAAATATACATTTATATCTATATATATATATATATATATATATATATTTTAACAGTATATTTAATTGCACAAGTATGGATTCGGTTTAATTAAATTATTGAACAACGAAAGTAACTTTATTAGAACGAAACTTTGTTTTATTAATTAATTATATTAACTAATTCAGGGATCGGCATTATTGCAGAGGATCACTAACCCCGGTAATGCCGATCCCTGTATTACTGCTGTTTCTTGTCCATTTCTGTGGTGTTTCCATCATTTTCTGTGGTTGACAGGTTCTCACACGACCTTCCCTCTGCCGAACTTGGGTCCCCTGCAAAAATGCTTGAGTTTCCCATTTACTTTAATGGGGTTCGTTACTTGAAACGAGCACCCGAGCATCGGGAAATACTCGTCTCGAGTAACGAACACCCGAGCATTTTAGTACTCGCTCATCACTACTGATAACATAGAAATCTAATCCTGCACTATATCTAGGATGAGGAACATATTGGCTCTGAGGATTCTCTGGATTTCCTACAGCAATGCATTTCTTTTATATGCTTATTTCTGAATGGCTATTTAGTAAATGTTTTTGTGGGGTGAAAGATAATGACTTATGGGTCCCTGGCCCCTGAAACAATTCACATTTCACTATTTGGAAGGGTACAAAGTGTTTCTGCCGCCCATTCTTGCAATCCAACTTGTTTGGTTTTCCTTTTTCGAAAGCATGGTTGCCAAACTTCCGTTCTTTAAGCATTTTAATGTTAATCAGCCTAAATAGAACTCTCATCAGCATTACCAGCTATATCCCATGTGCTTTTGTGCCGGGTTCAATACAGTATTTAAGCTGAGTTGTTTTGTGTTTAATGTCTTCAATTAATTATTTTAACAGTGTGGTTTGTTCTCTTAATAAGGGTTTAACATCCCCCTTACTGCCTTTAAATGTCTGTCTAGCCCACCGTCCTTGGAAGAAAAATCACATATTTGCAAATATCGGGGAACCGTGCGTTCTGCTCACATCCGCAGTATAATGGACAAGACAAGATTCAACATTATGTATTAAGTGTATTAGAAAAACATGGTAAATAAAAATACTTGACCTACTTCTGTGCAGTGTTTATTGAAGATGCAGCCGTTCCATGACAACAACATTGAGAGCAGCATAAAGAGGTTCACTATTGTGATATACAATAATCATCAAAAAGGATCTTTAACCTATGATAAAAATACATGCTTTATATGGATAAAAATAAAATAAAAAAAATATTATTCATGTTGACTTTAGATTAGAGTGCAACATCTACCAATTCCTCAGATTCTTAACATGTAGATTGTACCTGTTTGGATTGAGAAAAAAAATCACAGCAGAGTAGACAATACATAGGTATTCTATGAAATAATTGTGCTAAAACGTTATATCATTGGCAAGAAAGCAAGAAATTAAATCTAACCATACTCATTATATAGCAGAGGAAAGTGATCTTTTCTGATTCCCCCATAACGGGAGGGGAGTAAGGTGGTACCACACTCATCTGGTATGTTGAAACACAGTGGGCTGATCCCTCTCTCTTTCAACATCATTTGTCAGATGACCATGTAAACTTTGGGTTGTTGGCTGGTTCTGTTGAAATCGTCAGGCTCCCCTGAAAATAGTATAATGTATATGAACAGTTTAAAAGTTATGTGATCCAAAAAAAAAAAATTGTGACCATTTTTTTTTTTTTTAACTTTCACGACAGTCACCATGCTGGATCAATAACATTATATTTTCATAGTTTGGGCGATTCAGCATGAAACAATACCAAATATGTTTATTTTTTTGCTTGAATATTTTTTTCATTTGAAAAATAGCAAAGGGGGGTCATTTAAACTTTATTTTAAATGTATTTACTTATATTTAGACATTTTTTTCTTATAACACTACAGTAGTCCCCCCAATCTTGATTGTTCATATAGATCAACGTAGTACCTACTGTATATACTACATTGATCCATCGTCTCGGTACTCAGTTGCTGCTGGAGACAGGTTGCATCAATCTCAGGCAGGCAGCTATGGGAGGCTTTGCAATCTCGGTGTGGGGTCTCAATCCAGACCACTGCACCACTAATGATATGTGGCTCTGCCATTTAAATGCTGCTGCTGTCAGTTTTGACAACAGCATTTAAATGGTTAAATAACCAGCATGGATGATCACTCCAGCAGGCTTGAGGCCGCAACATAAACTGTTGACAGCAACAGGACAAGCATCCAGAAGGTCAGCAGCATTCCACCAATCAGGCTTTGTAGTTAAGTTGCCAGAAAGAAACATCTCCATAGTAAGAGACATGAGACCCCGCCTAGAGTTTGAAAAAAAGCACCTTAAGGACCCTCAGATTGAGAAAAACCAGATTCTCTAGTCTGATGAAACCAAGATTGAATGTTTTGGCCTCAATTCTAAGAGTCATCCCTACAGTAAAGCCTGGTGGAGACAACATGATGCTGTGGGGGTGCTTATGAATGGCTGGGACAGGGACACTGGTTAGGGTTCTTTGAATGCTTAATTATATAAAAGTGTACAGATAGTTCTGATGGTTCACCTTACAGCAAGACAATTTCACACAGCTAAGACAACACAGAAGTGACTCTATGAATGTCCTTGAGAAATGTCCAGAAGAAACCCAGAAATTGCATCCACTGATGGTCCCTATCCAACCTGAAAGAGTATGTGCGGAGAAGAATGGCAGAAAATCCCCAAATCCAGGTGAACCTTGTGGCATCAGCAGTTACTGTACATGTGGATGATCCACAGTGTAATTAGGTCGTAGCACTTAGGAGGCACACACCAATTTAGCTGTATTCTAGCAGTATTCCACCGAGCAGTCTGGGAGACTGACACACACATAGGTCGCCACGTCTCTCACTCCAGAGGTCAGTACACAAACATTGGGGCCAGCCTGCTGCCGTTGGCACATCTTAACATCTTTCCTCCTTCCCCCAGAGCTTGTGTCTAAAATTATATCATTATCTGCCAAACCATTTCCTTATTGTTGTTTCCCTATTTATGTTCCAATACTCGCAACCGAGTGGGACACCCCGTGGCAACAGGCTAGAGATATCTGGCTATCCCGTGTTTTGAGACTCGCAACTGAGACTCCACGGACTCTTGTGTTGCATATTTAAATTTTTGGGGGCATCAGTGGAGACTCTTGATTGAGTACTTCATTGGAATTTTTTCACTGATCTCCTTGAGTTCAGTGATTACTGTGTTTTGTTTTTTTTTCAAACCATTTCCTTACTTTTAAAACACACTATTTTAGTTAGTTTTCAAGTTTGTTTTTGGACAAAACAACACAAATAAACATAAGAGACTCTTCTCTCTAACATCAAATACTCAAAATATAAAAATGAATAAAAGAAAAAAGATATCCCACCGAGTAAGACATACTGCAAAAGAAAAAAAAAAACTTCTACAGGTGTACAGAAAGATTATGCTTTATCATTAAGGAGGAGAGTGGGTGTCGAGGGGAAGGAAAGTTAAAAATACAGTGAAAGAAAAAGGAAAGAAGGAGGGAGAAGGAAAATAATAATACTTCTGCATGCCGAGAACACGAAGAGCTGGAAGTCAAAATATAGAATGCTATAATAACACTCTGCCTGGTAAAGATGACTCTGTGGTGAGTCAAAAGGTTCCCAGATTTCTTGGAATCTCTCCATGTAATTATGGAAGCCAGTCATTAGTCTCTATAAGGTTCAAACATCATTGATGTTTTTGCATAGATCATACAGAGACGGTGCACTATTTTTTCAGAAGAAAGAAATAAACATTTTAAATATAAATATATATAAATATATATAATTTGTAAAGTTCTGTACATTTACTGTATATAAAATATTACATGCATAGTTTAATTTAGTCTACAATGTTTTTACTTCTTACAGTACATTTCACATACATACAGTATATAACATACACTCACCGGCCACTTTATTAGGTACACCTGTCCAACTGCACGTTACCACTTAATTTCTAATCAGCCAATCACATGGCGGCAACTCAGTGCATTTAGGCATGTAGACATGGTCAAGACAATCTCCTGCAGTTCAAACCGAGCATCAGTATGGGGAAGAAAGGGGATTTGAGTGCCTTTGAACGTGGCATGGTTGTTGGTGCCAGAAGGGCTGGTCTGAGTATTTCAGAAACTGCTGATCTACTGGGATTTTCACGCACAACCATCTCTAGGGTTTACAGAGAATGGTCCGAAAAAGAAAAAACATCCAGTGAGCGGCAGTTCTGTGGGCGGAAATGCCTTGTTGATGCCAGAGGTCAGAGGAGAATGGGCAGACTGGTTCGAGCTGATAGAAAGGCAACAGTGACTTAAAAAGCCAACCGTTACAACCAAGGTAGGCAGAAGAGCATCTCTGAACGCACAATACGTCGAACTTTGAGGCAGATGGGCTACAGCAGCAGAAGACCACCCGTTACTAGCATGGTGTACCTAATAAAGTGGCCGGTGAGTGTATATACTGTAGCAGTGGTGACATATGTGGCAGAGGGGCTTTTGTGCCTCCTTAGACATCAGGGTTTGGTTGCAACTGCTACAACTGCATCGCTTATGGATACATATTTGAATAAGATCTGCTTTAATGCACCTTTTATGCCAGGTGCGCGAGCCATGGAGAGAGCCGTGAACTAGGCATGGGGGAGGAGACCGGGCTGTAACTAGTCATGACTCTCTGCCTGTCAGTGCGCTCTGTTCTGCCCATTAGAAGCCTCTTTGCCTGTCTCTGCCTCCATGCCTAGTTCACAGCTGCAGCTGCAGGCTGCAATAAAAGATGAATTTACTGCACATAAAGTTACCGGACATGTATATGAACATAGGATAGGGAAGCATTTCAACTGCTGTATTATGCACTACTAGTGGGTTTATCAGCATAATCCTGCTGATCGTCCATAGTTACTCAAACTTGCTTCGGCAGGAGCGACTGCACGCCATTCAGGTGGGGAATCATGATGACAGTTACCCTTTAAGGAGCACAAACACTGGCACTAAAATGTGCACGTAAGAGCTGCTGTGTAAAGTATTCTTCCCTTACTTCAAAAAAGACATGTGGGGCATTCAGCTGCCAGAAAAATGGGCCTCTGAGTATGAGGATCTCCATGATGCCAAAATATCCAACGCACATAAAATCATCACTGTGGGTTTACTGACAAAAAGTGCCATATGTGTTGTTTGAAACGTGCCATTATGTCCATCTGTGCCTATACTCTTATGGAGTGTCCGTAATTCAGTCACTGGAGGAATAAGTTGCTCGTGGTTATTCAGATCGATATATGGAGAATTAGAATTTGTCACAATTTCTATGGCATTCAGAATTGGCTCTAAATTTTGAGCGCCAGTGTATAAGCCTTCATCCACACAAATCCATGCTCATAAATACAGTAGGAGGCTGGGTTCACACACACAGTATATTTCAGTAAGTATTGTGGTCCTCATATTCCAACCAAAACCAGGAGTGGATTGAAAACACAGAAAGGATCTGTTCACGCAATGTTGAAATTAAGTGGCTGGCCACCATTTAATGGCAAATATTTGCTATTTTAAAACAATGTTGTATCGAAATAATGGCAGTTATTTACCATTATTTACCGTTATATGGCGGCCATCCACTCAATTTCAACATTGTGTGAACAGAGCCTTTCTGTGTTTTCAATTGCAATATTAGGACCACAATACTGACTGAAATATACGTAGTGTGAACCCAGCGTAATACTAGCAAAAGCCCTACCTGTGAAGTGCGGGGGTCATTCTGCATTACATATCAGCTGGATATCTGCAATTCTAACCCAAATCAGATCATGACCTTCTTCTCTAATAATACCATCTTCAGTCAATTGCATATATTGTTTAACTATAGCTCATTTATTATGAGCATTATTATGTAAATCTAGCCCTATGAGAAATATAGCATTAGTATAATAAAGTCAATTTGCAGTGATCTAAAATTAACTATTATAAATAGCAAGTCTACAACATAACCACAAGAAATGAATGCCTGCATGTGGTCCCCAGATCCGAGGGATATAAAAGTAAAAAATAACTTCCACCTGTTACCTGGGATCAATCTCCCACCCACCACGGGTCATAACACACATCCTTCTAGATGTTTCTTAATTAAATCAGTGCTTGAAAACACAGGGGAATTATACTGTAATGCTGTGTTGTCACGGCAAGCTGCGTATTCCTAGATACCGTAACTGCATTTAGGTACAGTCAGGATTAATGGGGGTCCTGGTAGATGAAACCCCACTAATTGGAAAGTAATGCTATATCCTAGTGATTAATAGTTGTCAGTCTTGCTAACAGTAAACCATTATATTGAAAATAATTAAAAGAAGTTAATCAGCGGCTCAGTCACAAGAACGGTGAAGGAAATATTCCTAGCTGCTTCCCTACACTTATGCTGACTATGGTGGTATGGGAAGGCAGAGATGTGGCGACTTACTATATAGTGTTAGTTGTACAATGCTCTGATCTAACTCACAGGTTTTATATAATATTCAGATCCTATACAGTGCAAGATACTTTTAATATCACATACAAGATGCATCTTAAAGGGGTTATCCAGCGCTACAAAAACATGGCCACTATTCCCCCTACTGTTGTCTCCAGTTCAGGTGTGGTTTGCAATTAAGCTCCATTTACTTCAATGGAACGGAGTTTCAAAACCCCCACCCAAACTGGAGACAACAGTAGGGGGAAAGTAGCCATGTTTTTGTAGCGCTGGATAACCCCTTTAACTTCAGCACTAGGGATTGGGAGTATGACAACTTCTAACCTAGACTCATTTCTGCAGAATTACCAAACAAATAGCTTAGGCTACACACTTTACTGGCAACCTCAGAATCCTTTTATAAATACTCCATCTGTAATGCCTCATATGGTAATAATGCCCCTACTGGTGCCCCCACATAGTGACCCTTTTTTTGCTTGCTATGTAGATGTTATGCCTTCTTTGGGCCCCATACAGTCGGTAGATATACATTCTATATAACAGGTAAACCCCATATTAAAGGGGTTATTCAGTGCTACAGAAACATGGCCACTTTCTTCCAGAGACAACACAACTCTTGTCTCCAGCTCAGGTGCGGTTCGCAATTAAGCTCCATTCACTTCAATGGAACTCAGCAGCAAAACCCCGCCCAAGCTGGAGACAAGAGTGGGGTTGTCTCTGGAAGGACAAGGCCATGTTTTTGTAGCGCTGGATAACCCCTTTAAGTAAGCAGGTGGGCAAAGTCCACAATATTGGTACAATTGTGCCAATGATTCCACCCATTAGGTAGGCCCTCCCTCCCTTATTTTTCTACCATTTGCACTATTTGTACCCACAGTAAGTAGATCTCTTCCCCCTTAATTTTGTCACCAAACTAACACCCCCATTGGGTACTCAGACCTCCTACATTCACAGATAGGCAGACCCCTACTACTTAAATCAGTGGAAATGACATTAGATAGATAGGCAGACCACTGGCTAGGTAGAAAGGCTGGCCCCCTATTACCTATAATTTTAGACACCCTCCTTCCATTCGATATATAGCTCCTCTAATAGGACCTAAACAGAAATGCCTCTGTTTCCTCCCGTTTGGTGCAGTGATGTAATGATGTCATGAGGCCAAATGCACCCAACACTATTGAACACATTGTCCTATATAAATGTGGAACAAATAAAAATAAAGGCTTGGATAAGGTTCAGTCTTTACTTCCATCTGTTCTCTTTGGTCAGGTTTTTGACAGACTGCAAAACATAGCATGTTGCACAATAGTATTTGGTAAAAAAAAAAAAACTGGCGGCCTCTAATACACCTAATTTTTGACAAGGGGGGCAAATAGATCATGACAGATCTGACAGATGGATTATATCAGGTACCTGCCATGGTATCTGTAACTATGGAAGTTGTGATGCCAGTATTAATGAAGCCTGGATAGAGTTATTTAAGCAAAAGTAAGATATTATGTTAGCTCACAGAGAAACTATAATAATGATGACAATGATAATAATAACAACAACTATATTAGAAAGCAATGTAATACTGTTTACTACTGATGATAGACACTTGAAAAACAATGAGGTTACTTTTGATACATGGCAAGTCATGGCAGTCACAGTAAAGCAATAAATATCTACAGTATTCAAGTAACAAATGAGATATACTATAATTGTAAAAACCGACTCCACTTGACTTAACAGCCATGGTTGTAATTTGCAGCTGCTGTGATGCCCAGAGGCTGAGAGGGCTCAGTCAGGGATAACAATATTGTCCCTTTTAGAAAAAGCAGGATAGTAGCTGAGTGTTATCTAGCTCCACTATGAAGCATCTTTCTGAATTACGCCAACAAGCTGGGGTCGAGACTTCCAGTTCCAGCGCGCACAGGATGGCAGCACTGTGAAGGAGCTCCCACAGTAACTCGCTATAGACTCAGCTCCCAGCTGTTACCCGTTACCACGGTAAATACCAGAGCACCTGACATACTCCTCTACCCGTTAGGGACATGGAGAAACAGGAGCAGCGCGCTGGGAAGCAACACAGAGCCCCCTCTTCCTCTATACCTCTCCCACAGAGGGAGAAAACAAAATCCAAGATGGCTGTGTCTCCTCACACAGCAGCGCAGCACATCACCACAGGAGACACAAATATAAATCATTCACCTCCTGCTTCTTCTGAAATGGTCACAAATGACCCCAACACTGAATCTTTTATTCCTGGACTGTCTATTTCCTGTAAATCACTAGCCATAGAAGTGGCCAAAATAATAATACCAGACATTACTGCTTCCTTGGAAGCCACTATAATGACTTCACTATCTGCTATACAGGGAGACATTTCTCATCATACCTCCCAAATACATGAATTAGAAGAGCGCCTAGGGTTAGTGGAGGATGAACTAGCCACGACTAAATCTAAGCTACAAACAACTATGAAACTTACAGCAACATTAAGGGACAAGACAGATGATCTAGAAAATAGATCAAGACGGAGTAACCTTCGCATAATAGGTCTGCCTGAAAGCATAGCACTGTTACAATTATCCATCATCTGTACCTCAGAATTACCACAGACCCTAGGTTTACAAGGCTCTTGTCAAGTAGAAAGGGCTCATCGTATAGGCCCTCCAGCAAACACTTTAACCCCTTCCAAAAAGGCGACTACTAACAAACCGAGACAAGTGATAGTCAAATATCTTAAGAGGTCACAAAATTCTGATATTCAATGACTATTCTGCTACAGTAGTCCAAAAACGAAAAGCATTTGCACCAATATGTACGGCTCTAGTACATTAGCAAATGAGATTTGCACTCCTCTTCCCTGCTATTCTAAAAGTCTTCAAATCAGACGGATCTACCAGTGTATACCAGACCCCTGAAGAAGCTTCGTCTCTCCTAGAGAATTTGAGAGACCCGACTTCTGCTACTCCTCCTGGGGATAAGAACAAGAGACGATAGTCCTTGATAGTCCTACATCTCCTTCAGCAGATATGGAGTGATGAACTATACTGACTAACATGTCTAACAAGAGTCATCATCTTACTTCAGATATTTATTTATATCTCCTATTCCTTTATATTCCATCATTTTCTCCCTTTACTTATGCTCCTCCTATTCTACTATGACTTCCTAAGGTTTCACCTTAAAGAAAGAGTTTTCCTTTACCAAATTAGTCATGGCATTTGTTTACTTGTACAAATCCTTCTTGAATAGGAAAATGTATAGGAAGAGATATTGCTATGTAGTATTATTGATATTAGCGAGTTACGTTTTCTCGCCATGTTTATATTTGTTTTCTATTTCTTCTTTTTCTTGTATCTTTCTATTTTCTCACCAGGCTATATGCCTGCTCGGAGTCAGCGAATACTCTGTATGTTTCTGTGCGAAAAAAGTGAAGTCTTATACCAACTTTCTTTCGCTTATTTAGTTGTAAGATTTAGATATATTGCAATATTATTGCTATACTGCTCTCTGTATATATTATGTAAGGTTTTTTTCATTTTTTATGCTCTCAGGTGTAATTGTAACATGAATCTCTCATCTATATTTTTCTTACCCCTACTACTGCTGTGTGCTCTTGGGGTGCCTGCCTCTTATCACTTCATCCGCTCCTGGCTTTTATGAAAATCATTTCTTGGAATGTAAAAGGTTTGCGCTCTCCTTCCAAAAGAGCGCTCATCCTTAAACACCTTAGAAGACTGGGAGCGGATGTAGCGTTATTACAGGAATCTCATTTGTCTGAATCAGATTATGTTAGAATGAAAAGGTTTTGGGTAGTTGAAGTCTTTGGATCTCCTGCTGAAAATAGGAAGCGTGGTGTGGTTACTCTTATTCATAGAAATTTGTCCACTCTATTGTTTCTCAAACCTCAGACTCAGAAGGGAGATTTCACCACATGGTTTTGGATACTCCATCTGGACATATAAGCTTATATAATGTTTATGGCCCTAATAACAGACGAGCTCCATTTTTCCAACACTTAGAATCGTCCCTTCTTCAAGATGGTGAATCCAAAATAATAGTAGGAGGTGACCTCAATACAGTTTTACACCCGCATGAAGATAGGAAACGTTCCACTCCTCTGACAAGGGATTCTCCTCCTCCTGAATTATTTTTAACAAATTTGTTATCTAGTACTCATCTAGTGGATTCCTGGCGTCATCTTCATCCTGAAGAAAGAGAATTTTCTTTTTTCTCACATTCTCAGATGGCTTGGTCCAGACTTGACTATATGCTAGTCTCACAGGGAGCCTTGAGCCTACTAGATGACTCTGTCATAAATGATATGGTTATATCTGACCATTCTCCGATTACTTTAACCCTACGTGATTCTTACCCTAAAGGAACAGACATTATTTGGAGATTCCCAGCAGTTTTAGCTTCAGATGAAGTCTTCAAAAATCTTCTTAAAAAATGGTGGTCACAGTTTTGCGACACTAATTCGCAACATACCACAACTCCTATACTTTTCTGGGAAACTGCCAAAGTTGTACTAAGAGGCAATATAATCTCTTATCTCTCTGCACGTAAAAAAGAAGCGACCACCTCTTACAATACTCTTACTACTAAACTTCGTAATGCATAAACTACCTTCTTATCTTTACTTTCTGAACAAAATAAATCCCTTTGGTGTATAGCAAAAAAGGAATTTGAATTAGCTCAAGAAAAACGTAATAATTTATATAAAGATCACTATTTTTCTCGTCTTTACAAATATGGTAATAAAACAGGAAAATTATTAGCTAACTTAGCAAAGAGTAAACGCCCTATTTCCCATATCAAAAATATGAAAGATCATAATGGTTTATTACATTCTGATCCAAAAACTATTTCTAATATTCTTCAAAAATTTTACCGATCCCTTTACTCTTCTGATCTTATAGATCCTTCAGCGGGTCAACAGTTTCTCCAGTCTCTGAATCTTCCCAAATTGGATGAATCTTCTCTGGCATCATTAAATGCCCCCATCTCTCCTGAGGATATCTCTAAAACAATATCTTCCCTTCATAATAATAAAACACCAGGGCCAGATGGATTTAGTGGAGAATTTTATAAAGTTCTAAATACTGATCTGGTTCCAACTCTCCAAAAAGTATATCAACATATAATAGATAATAAATGCATGTTACCTTCAGGGGAAATGGCCTATATTAGATTACTCCATAAACAAGGGAAAGACCCACAACTTCCATCCTCAAATCGGCCTATTTCTCTTATAAATCAAGATTTAAAAATTCTTACGAAAATTATGTCTGACCGACTTGCTTTATTTCTCCCTAAGTTGATTAGTAGCCACCAAGTTGGCTTTATAAAGGGCCGCTCAGCGATAACTCATATTAGGACAGTTCTAACCGTACAGGAAATAGTACGAGGAAGGGAAAATCCAAACCATTCACCAGGACTGCTTGCCTTAGACGCCGAAAAGGCATTTGATAATCTTAACTGGGAATGGATGGATATGACCCTCTCTTGTTATGGCATTACAGGACCTTTTAAAGATCTTATCTCTACCATATACAATAACCCAATAGCTCACACTCATACACCTGGATTCTTGTCTGACACTTTCCCAATCCTTAAAGGAACCAGACAAGGTTGCCCAATGTCCCCCCTTCTTTTTGATTTAGCATTAGAGCCCTTAATTAGATTTCTTCTCCTCACACCTGAATTTAAAGGCATTCAAGTAGGCAATGAAGAAGTACGTATAGCTTGCTTCGCTGATGACACCTTATTATTCCTAGAAAATCCCACATCACACATCCCTGGTGTTTTAAAAATCTTGAAAAGCTTTGGCTCATTTTCTGGTTTTAAAATTAATATTACTAAAAGCCAATTGTTACCCTTAATACCACACTTGGCTCCCCATATTTACCCTGAAGGTATAGGTATAGCAAAACAACACCTTTTATATTTAGGAATTAAAATTGGACATACCCCTTCTTCTCTCTACTCATTAAATTATATCCCAATCTTCCAAAAAATAGAACAAGAACTTTCAATTCCTTTCCTTTCAATCTTAGGCCGTATTCATCTTATTAAGATGATGTCATTTGCTAAATTATTGTATCCCTTACAAAAGATCCCATTACTGCTAAAACATAAGGATATTTCTCGACTCAGATCAGCCTTTACCAAATTTATTTGGAGGTCAAAACGACCAAGAATAGCATATGATACTCTCAGCCTCCCCAAACATAAAGGTGGGGCTCAATTACCTAATATCAGATTCTATAATTTGGCCTCCATTTTCAGACACATCAGAGACTGGATTAACGGTACTTCTTTCTTTTCTAATTATTCCTTGGAGTCTGCTCTTTCTTCTCCTTGGCCATTGGCTTCGCTTCTTCACTTCTCTATTTCAGAACTACCCTCACATTTAAAACACAATGTTATTATCGCTGATACCGTTGCCACATGGAAAGCTTTAAGAAAATTGTATAAACTCCCATTTAGTCTTTCTAAGTTTTTCCCATTATGGGACAATCCCCTCTTTCTACATGGTAACATCAATCCTGACTATATGGTATGGAAACAAAAACAAATCACTCACTTAAGTAACTTACTGGACTCAGATAAGGGAGAGTTGTTATCTTGGGAAAAATTTAGAGACATGTATGATATCCCTCCCCATCACCAGGTTTTATTTGAACAACTGTGTTCTTTTGCTATTAATAGAGTAAATCTTGTGCGAAGGCAGAAAAAACGAATGATTTTGATTTTCTATGCTCCAATTCTCCCACCTTATCTCTTTCACAAATATACCGTAGGATATGTGTTGATTCCTTACACAAATCTCCTCCCCCTTTTTTCCGGAAATGGGCTGCAGAAATACAAACAGATAATTTGGAACACAAATTGCTAAATAGCATCCGATATGTTACTGCAGCCACTCCCAGTGTGAAATTGAGGGAAATCCACTTCCGGCTACTCCATAAGGCAATTTACGCTTTTAACTTTTCTTACTCCACCATGCCAGATGATTTCTTGACATATTGTCCAAAATGTAAAGAACCTAGCGCAGATTTATTACACTGTGTTTGGTCTTGTTCTCAAATTCAGACATACTGGCAATTAGTACAAACCTTTATTCAGAATACATGGAATGAATCCATACCTCTAACTCTACTCAGTTATGTTTTTCATGTTGTGGTGGCCGGGGATGGAGATCCCTCTGAAAAACCTATAGCCTCAAAATGTATTCATCTTACTCTGTTATTGGCCTTAAAAGGCTTACTAAACCACTGGATCTCTGACACACTTCCCACTATTTCTGAGCTAACAACCTCGCTTAAAGAAACTCTTTATTGGGAAATGCTGGATGCAATCCGCAACAAAGATGTGTCCACAAAAAATTTCATAAAAAAATGGAAATTTTTTCTCATAAAGGTTATGTCGCAGGAGGAGAGGGAAGCTGTTATGAAACACTTTTGTAATACTGTTTGGTATCAGACGGCGGAGGCAAGGGGCACCCTAGGAGTACTCAGAGTTCCTTAATTATATTAAAGATAGAGATTCTTTATTTTCATTTCTTTCTATCCTGTAGAGCATTCATTTTTGTTCTTTAGATTCTATTGTTCTTTATAGCAAAATTGTTTTCAAACTTACTATATTGTATCCTATTTATGTCTTCCTTTGATATGTAACTGTATTGTTATAGATAAAATTTGAAAAATCTAATAAAAATATTTGTGAAAAAAACAAAACAAAAACAAGCTGGGGTCCTTTTCTGACTTTACCATGTGACCATATGAATCCTAGTTATTCCCCTTATAACCCATTTTCCATATAAGACTGCAAAGCTTGCCTCTGTAGAAACATAAAAACCTTTAAGGCCTACGCACAGAGAAGCACTTTACTAGTAAAAACTGCTAAATATTAACACAGGAGTAAAAACAAAGTCCTAAACATAAAATATCACAATCCAAATGTTTATTTTTCCTTCGTCCTGCTGCCTTTATTCTACATGACCATCTGTGCATTTCCATTACAAAAAAAAAACTGACTAAAAGTAGAAATTGGATGAAATTTGACGTTACAATCTTGGTAAAATTGCATTTTAATGTCTGGTATACAATAAAAGCAGTGCTACGAAACACAAGGTTATTTCACACAGACAAATACTGTAGCTTCAGAATGTGCATCTTAAAATTTTATAGAATACTTCCATAAATGTATAAAAAAAGTATTTTGGGGGCTAAAACAAGAAAAAAGTTTGGAAAATAATATTATAATAATGGTACAGGTTTTTACAAGGCAGAAGCCGTCCTAAAATGTTTCAATCTTACAATGTACCCAAAGCTACATTTCACCTACAACAGATAATAGTAGGGCTAGTGTATGTTCACACTGGTCTCTGAGGCTGTGATTGGAGCTGCAATCAGTAGTCCCGATAGGGACTATAGGGATTAGGAAGAATGGGGCTGCTAATGGAGCACCAGCTGACATATCATATAACAAAGACAGCCCAGGAGAGACCACCTAATATGAGTAAGGTACCTGTACACGAAAAGATTATTGTGTGAAAAATCGTTATATTGTTTGAATTTAAACGATAATCTTTCTATGTGTATGCAGGCAACAATGAACATAAAATAATTATTAATCTTTCGCAAATTTTTTGGTGTACGTACACATCGTTCATTCGTCAATATGATCGTTTGTATACTACAGTATATGAACAATTTAATGATTTTCATTCCATGTATTATGGTGAATAATTTCAGGTTGTTCCTATAAAGTGCTAATTTGCAATTGTTTATCTTGGAAAAGAAAAATCACTTAGTCTAATAGGACCCTAAGGCAAGCTATGGTAGCACTTCACTGCCAAGCGATCTGCAAGTACAGTAACAACAAACAGAGAGATACAGCACTCCAGATTGTTTTCAGTGGGTTTAGTTGTATCATCAGAGTCGCATGTGTAACAATGTTCAGGACATGCACGCCTACATCCGGCTTGGTGTTTCCTCTTGGTTGTTTCTCTTTTTAAATGTTGGTATTTCTCTTCTCTAAACCCCTCAGGATGCTGCAAGTTGTCAAACATGTTTTAAATATTAGTACTTCCACCTTTTATAAGTACTGGTTAGATTACAGCTACCAAAACCACACATTAGTTGGCCAAAGTCATTGTTAACGGAGGCAACAGTTGGGCACATTCGATTTTCACACAACCAGTCCTATTGTCCTCAGTGAGGTAAATCATCACCAGATATGAGCAAATCTTTTGTGAGTGACACGACTGTAGGTAGGGTATAGCCTGAATGGTCCTAATCTGGTCCTGACCCTGTCTACCTGCCTCAACAGTCCTAGGGGCCTGCAAACAACCATTTAGACATCCCTATTTGCAATAAGATGATTACACAGAAAAGGACAAGACAAACTGACATACAAGGAGTAGTCAACAGGGTGGGGGTCAAAATTATAGCCAGTATGGATATCAGGGCACTGATACACTATATAGGAGATCCAGTCCAGGATGTGATTGGACCACACACACACACAAACACACAAACAGACACACACACACACACACACACACACACACACAGAGAAACGGACACAACAAGGGTGAATAGAGAAAACAGATGTCAATCACCTAAGCAAGACAGAACTAGCAGGGAAGAGATGGATGTGGTAAGAAATCAATCAGCAGACCAGAAGGAGTAGAGCTTTGTTCAGACAGTTGTCAGGGAAGTGCAAATAAAACATAGAATACAAACACAAAACCATGACTAAGAGAGCAGTCTTGGGCCGAGGACCACACCGAATAGGCATAGGCATAACCGTCAGGCTTCACTCTCAATCAGCCAGCAATTTGGTTCACATTTAACGACTGATATGGAATTGGCCCTACAAGGCTATGAGGTGACTGGCAACAGTCTTGTATTCTGTCCATACTTGGCAAACCTGTACAAATGTATGGAGCATTCAGGACAGATTAAAGGGGTCGGTCAACTTATAATAAAACTGTTCAGTGTACAATATTAGTAAGTGTACTCACTTCACTTACTGACAGCAGCTTCCTGTGAATCCCATACATTGCTGCCCATGGTGAGACTAACAATTGTTATCTATTCAGTCTCTTTCTGCCAGTTCTAAGCTGCTGCTTTTCTTTCCATTTCCCCTCCTCCCTGGGAAGGTTAATATGAGGCCAAGTTGCTGATGAACTCACTATGATTAATCCTCCCGGCATTACAAAGAAGCTATAAAGTTGCAGATAGGGACTTGTTTACATAAGCCATCTTAGAAAAGGGAGGGGGAGACTGAAAGAAAAGCTCAGACACAGATTTTTGTGGCTTCAGCAGAATGCAGCAGCTCAAAACTAGGGAAAGGAGACTGAATAGATAATGGAATGAAGTATGGAATGAATTGTTAGTCACCATGGGGAGCAACGTAATAAAAGTTATGTTTGAGCGAAATACCACTTCAAGGGCAATTAGTAAATATTATTTTTAAATCAGGAGAACCTTGTAGCTATGGAAGCTCATACCATCTTGGTAAGCTTATCAATTCTTACATAGCAGCAATTATTCTGACAATTGCAGCAACCACACAGAAGCGCTGCATGTTTGGGTTTATGTCTAAAACCACTTACAACTTTTTGTTTTGTTGCTAGGAAATAATCATCGTCTAATTTGAAGTAGGGGGAATAGAAGGGAAAGGAACGGCCCAAATGTCAATCCTCTGAGAAGATGAAATGCGGGGTCATTTTGTATCTGGTGGAAATAAGCCACAGTGTGCTGAACATTCACTTTTATGTCTTTGCATTTTTGCAGACCCTGAGTGATTACTGCAAACAGGAGGTACGGGCAGCAATAGAAGAAATGGCTCTGTTATTTTTCACAGTTGACTGCTGAGCATCTGTATCAAAGTAGAGCCAGCTGCACTGTCTATAGCTGCATGTTTCATCCCCGGCAAAGGGAGGCTGGCTGGGAGTGGGTTGTGAGTAAGCACATTCTATTCTAATACGTCTCTGGACTATGATTCACTTATCAACACAGTAGATTGTGCTATAGAGCAAACATCTAGGCTTTTTATCCTATTTTATATGTATTGTTTCATAACATCTGCCGTTATTATTTTTAGGTTCTAAAAATATGTTCTAGACTCAGCAGGACGGTCTCAGATTGCCGGCACTGTTATGGTCGCTTTGTGGATGGAACTGTCATGAAGGCATCACATTATATTATTTTAGACCCTGCCCATTACAGGTTCTTCTGGTCATGCAACTACATAAGATCAATCTGCGGTGTTCAACTGCTTGTGGGGGCTCATATAGTTGCTATGACTACATCATAGTTTTATCAGGCACGACGCCATTCCGATCCATGGGTTGGGTCGGGTATTACAGCTTATCCCATTAAGAGGCTCTATTCAATACTGCAGTTTCCTCATTCTTGTGATGAGTGTGAGGACATCCACTTATCATAAAAGTTAAAGGGGTTGTCCAGGAAGCAGAAGATTGCTTTTCCAATTCTACAGCTGACTTCCGAGACCTGGTATTGCCGGAAATGGGCACTGGAGACAAGGAGGCCTCAGCTGTCTTATGCTCCTTGGACAACCCCTTTAAGGGGCTTAATGTGAGTGAGGAGTAATATACCATCAGTTTTTTAACCTCTTGAAGACGCCAATTAAAATTTTTGCTTTTCATTATCTCCTTCAACACCATAACTTTTGCAATTTTAGATCAGAACCATTTGAGGGCTTGTTTTTTGTGGGACCAATTGTACTTTGTAATGACACCTTTTATTTTACCCTAAAAATCTACAGAAATGAAAAGTTTTTGGTGTGAAATTGAAAATAAATAAATAAATTTGGAACTCTTGGCATTTTACGCAGTGCAATTTATGGTAAAAATGACACGGTACCATGTTATCTATCCTGTGCGTTATTACGATACCCAATCTATATAGTTTTAGTATTTTATTACTTTTATAAAAATGAAAACATTTTTTTTAACAAAATATCATTGGGGGGCATAAATCATTAGCTAGTAACTATAACAAACCACCACACAAATTTTGAAATAAAGGAGAGCAGGTGTAAACTGCTTAAAAACAGCGTAAATGGCTTGATAAATGTGCAAAAAAACCTTTTTAACCTATAAATAATAATAAATAATGGCGCAAAACTTATGCCCCATTGTATTATGACCCCCTAAAACCTTTTTTAATTTTTTCACTCTATGTTGTTGTTTGAGAGCTCAAGTTTGGCATGATCTGTAGTTTTCCTTTGTAGAATTTTGGTTTAGATAAAAACTTTTGATTGCTTTTTAATATTATTATTTTTCTGATAGATTATGTGACTAGAAATCAGTGGATGTAGGGGTGAATAAAGTCATTTTTCTTTTTTAGAGTGTTAGTGATAATCCTGAACCTGGTCACTGATAGGCACAGCTCCAGAGCAGAGTCATACACCCCAACCCGACATTTGAGATACAAGTTGGGATGTGTATGCTTGGCACTTTTTTAAATTAGGTAAAACCCTTTTGAGGCAGATACCAAATGGCAGATTAAAAATTTCTTCCTAAATATCATAATCTTAAAGTGACTCTGTACCCACAATCTGACCCCCCAAACCACTTGTACCTTCAGATAGCTGCTTTTAATATAAGATCTGTCCTGGGGTCCGTTCAGCAGGTGATGCAGTTATTGTCATAAAATACAACTGTCAGGAATGTGACTTTGCGCTCCTCGGTCTGTGCCGGGCAGCCGAGGAAGCGCTGAATTTCTGTCTGTGTTTGCATATGAATTGTGTCTGAACTGTGTTTTACTTTTCAGCCACACCTGTCTTGCCTGTTAGACTTATGGCAGTGCAGGGGTTACTGCACTGCTAGGTCTGTTCAGCTGAGCTTGGTGCTGGAATCAGGGCTGCTCCAATCAGCTGCTGGACCTAAGCTCTGATCCTGGATAAAAAGCAGTCAGCTCCTCATTTCCCTGCTGGCTATTAGTTGTTACTAGTCCCAGCTCCCCTGCTCCTTTACCAGCGTTCCCTGTCCTAATTCCCTTGCTATTGCTCTGCCCGTGTTCTGACCTCTTGCTTGACATTTGACTATCCACTCTCCTTCTGATTTTGTACTGCGTTGTCTGTTTGTTTTGACCCTGCTCGTTGACTATCCTCCATTGTGTTTAGTTTGTCTGTCTACGTTTTGTGTATTCACCTACGCAGTGTAGGGACCGACTCCGTGGTTGTCCGCGACCGTTTAGGGTCGACCGAGGCAAGTAGGCAGGTGACAGTGGGTGGGTTCAGATCTAGGGCCCACTGTCTCTTGTCTTGTCTATGCCTGCCAGTCCTGACAGAATAGAGAGCCATAAAAAAAAAAAATTTTTTTTTTTTGCAGTCACCTTGCATCATGGATGCCATGAAGGCTCTGGTTAACCAGATGCAAGGTCTGGACAAGCTGGTTCAGAACCTTGCTGAGCGTGTCCAGGAGCAAGAAACTGCACCGCGACAGGTGACCATGACCACCCCTCTACCTCTAGAACCTCCTGTGCAGCTCCCTGAAAAGTTTAAGGGAGACAGGAGGAGTTTCCGAACATTTAGAGAGGGGTGCAAGTTGTTTTTTCGTTTGCGCCCCTGCTCCTCTGGAGGCGAGGACCAAAGGGTGGGCATTATTATGTCCCTCTTGCAGGGTCCTCCTCAGGGGTGGGCTTTTTCATTGTCCCCTGGATCCATGGAGTTGACCTCCGTGAATCAATTTTTTGCTGCCCTAGGGCTATTATATGATGACCCAGACCAGGCAGCAGTAGCAGAGCATCAGCTTACTTCTCTGAGACAGGGTAAGAGACCTGTAGAAGAATACTGTGCTGAGTTCCGGCAGTGGTGTGTACCATCCGGCTGGAGCGATCCAGCTCTGCGTTGCCAGTTCCGGATGGGGTTGTCGGATCAGCTTAAAGATCTATTGGTAGTGTACCCTACCCCTGATACTTTAGAGGGGACCATGACATTAGCCATACGGGTGGACAGACTACTCAGAGACAGACGCAGAGAGAAAGACACCCCTTAATCTTCTAAAACCCTGTCCTCTGCTGTTTCTACACCTAAGTTAAGTCCTTCTGTTCCCCGATTGCAAGATGAACCCATGCAACTCGGGGTTGCGGATGCCAAGATTAGACGGGCTTACCGCCTACAACATAATCTCTGCTTGTACTGTGGACAGGCCGGACACCGGGTGAAGGAATGTACCGCCAGACCAGAACCACCTCCGGAAAAACTCCAGCGCCTGAGTGACGATCGAGGGGGTCACTCAGGTGCCCAGGTACCTCTTGAAAAGAAAAACAAATTAATGTTGCCTATTTCTTTGTTTTTGGGAGACAAATCTGTTTCTGGCTAAGCTCATGTGGATTCGGGGGCCTCGGCCAACTTCATTAACTCTGCATTCTGGTCAGCTCTGGGAATATGCCCCCTTCAGCTTAGATGTCCGTTGACTATTACTGGTGCTGATTTTACACCCCTGGCCCAGGGTAAAGTCAGGTACATTACTCCTTCTATGGAGGTGCAGGTTGGGTCAGTACACAAGGAGATTCTTGATTTTCTAGTCATGGATAACTTGTCTTCTGACATAATTTTGGGTTTGCCCTGGTTGGAACAACATAATCCTGTATTTTATTGGTCCACTAAGGAGTTGATTAAATGGTGTTCTAAGTGTTCTTCTCACTGTATTGCATTAAATGTCACAGACTGCTCTGCTATGGAGGGAGAGATTCCTGAGTTTGTAGCTGACTTTGCCGATGTGTTTGATGAGAAATCTGTGGAAGTTCTGCCACCGCACCGTCCGTACGATTGTGCTATTGATTTGATTCCAGGGTCCAAGTATCCTAAGGGGAGAATTTTTAATTTGTCCAGACCCGAGAGGGAGGCCATGCGAGAATACATCCAGGATACTCTTCGCAAAAGTCATATTCGTCCCTCTTGCTCTCCATTAGGTGCTGGTTTCTTTTTTGTGGGGAAGAAAGATGGTGGACTTAGACCCTGCATAGATTACCGTGAACTTAATAAGATCACCATTAAGAACCAGCACCCCCTTCCTCTTATTCCGGATCTGTTTAATCAGATTGTGGGTGCTCAGTGGTTCTCCAAGATTGATCTCCGTGGGGCCTACAATCTGATTCGAATAAGAGAAGGGGATGAATGGAAAACTGCCTTCAATACCCCTGAAGGGCATTTTGAATACCTAGTCATGCCCTTTGGGTTAAGTAACGCGCCGGCAGTTTTTCAGCACTTTGTAAATGATGTCTTTCGTAAATATCTTGGTCAGTTCCTGGTAGTATACCTGGACGACATCTTAATTTTTTCACCAGATTGGTCCTCTCATGTTTGTCATGTCCGTAAGGTATTGGAATTACTCCGACAGAATCACCTCTACGCTAAATTGTCCAAGTGCCAGTTCGGGATCCAGAAAGTCTCTTTTCTTGGTTATATTATCACCCCTAACTCTTTTTGAATGGATCCCCTTAAAGTGACCGCTATTGAGAAATGGGAACACCCAACTAACCTCAAGGCCCTGGAACGGTTTTTGGGGTTTGCCAATTACTATAGAAAATTTATTAAGGGGTTCTCTGTCATTGCTAAACCATTAACTGATTTGACCAGAAAAGGGGCAGAACTGGTGAACTGGAGCCCCGAAGCCGTACAGGCATTTGGACAGTTGAAGAGGTGTTTCTCTGAAGCTCCAATCCTTATTCAGCCTGATCCTGAGCAACCATTTATTATTGAGGTATATGCTTCGGAGGTAGGGGTTGGAGCAGTTCTCTCACAGGGTCCTGTGACACTAATTAAGCCCTGTAGCCTACTTTTCAAGAAAATTCTCTAAAACAGAGAGTAATTATGACATCGGCTAAGCATAAGATTAAGGTTTTAACTGACCATAAGAACCTATTTATTATACCTGGACAAGGCTAAACGCCTTACCCCCCGGCAAGCCAGGTGGGCATTATTCTTTACCCGGTTTAATTTTGAGATTACCTTTCGTCCTGGTTCTAAAAATGTCCGAGCTGATGCCCTGTCTCACAGCTTTGATGTCAGCAGTGCCCCCAGGGAAGAACCTGAGACTATTTTAACACCAGGAGTGGTCATTGCCACTCTCCAACCTGAACTTGCAGCTCAAGTGGTAAACTCACAGTCCCTAGCACCCAGGAATACTCCAGATGGGAAACTCTTTGTACCTCCTAATCTTAGACTCAGGGTTCTTGAAGAGACCCATTGTTCTGTATTAGCAGGTCACCCGGGCATTGCTGGCACAAAGTATTTGCTCTCACGTTGTTATTGGTGGCCTACTTGGGCCAGAGATGTTAAACTGTTTGTTGAGGTCTGTGCCAGGTCCAAGGTCCCTCGCAGATTACCCGAAGGTCTTCTACATCCTCTACCTTTACCTGAGAGACCTTGGACCCACCTTTCAATGGACTTCATCACTGACTTGCCGCCATCAAAAGGAAAGACTGTCATCTGAGTTGTTGTTGATAGATTCTCCAAAATGTGCCATCTCATTCCCCTTAAGAAACTCCCTAATGCAAGTACTTTAGCATCTTTGTTTATCAATCATATTCTACGGCTACATGGGGTGCCAGAGAACATTGTGTCTGATAGAGGGGTGCAGTTTGTGTCTAAGTTCTGGAGGGAGTTCTGTGGTCGATTGGGCACTTTATTATCATTTTCATCTGCCTTTCACCCTCAGAGCAATGGGCAGACTGAAAGAGTGAACCAGTCATTGGAACAATTTCTCAGATGCTTTGTTTCTGGTGCCCAGGACAAATGGAAGGAGTATTTGTCCTTGGCGGAATTTGCCCTCAATAATAGGGAAAATCAATCTATCAAAATGTCGCCGTTTTTCTGTAATTATGGTTTTCATCCAAGGTATTCATCTGCGCATGCTTCTGAATCTGTTAACCCGTCAGCTGAAAAGACCTATAGTAGACTGTGCACAGTCTGGGCTCGAGCTCTTGAGAGCTTGGTTAAAGCCCAAGAATCTTCTAAAAGACAAGCCAACAAAAGACGCATATCTGGCCCAGAGTATTGTGTGGGTGACAAAGTGTGGCTTTCCACCAAAAACTTGAAGCTTAGGGTTCCTTCCGGAAAGCTAGCACCTAAATATATTGGTCCATATGCCATTACTGAAATCATTAACCCTGTTTCTTTCAGGTTACAACTGCCAAGAACCATGCGCATTCATAATGTGTTTCACAAATCTTTATTAATGGTGCGTTCACACCTACAGGATCTGCAGCAGATTTTCTGCAGCAGATTTCATTTATATAACTGAACACAGCATCAAATCTGCTGCAGATCTGCTGCAGATCCTGTAGGTGTGAACGCACCCTAAAGATGTATGTTACTCCGGTGTTGCCATCTACTCCCCCTGCCCCTCTGGTCGTTCAGGGGGATCTTGAGTTTGAAGTGGAAAAGATTCTAGACTCTCGTCGGGTGCAGAACTCTGTCCAATACCTCATCCATTGGAAGGGGTTCGTCCCAGAAGAGCGAACTTGGGTGACGAGCAAAGATATTCATGCTCCTCGTCTCATACGCCAGTTCCATGCTCGCAATCCCTCTAAGCCGAGTCCTTTGAAAGAGGGTCAGGAGGCCCCTTATAAGAGGGGGGGTACTGTTAGGAATGTGACTTTGTGCTCCTCGGTCTGTGGCGGGCGGCCGAGGAAGCGCTGAATTTCTGTCTGTGTTTGCATATGAATTGTGTCTGAACTGTTTTACTTTTCAGCCACACCTGCCTTGCCTGGTAGACTTCTGGCAGTGCAGAGGTTACTGCACTGCTAGGTCTGTTCAGCTGAGCTTGGTGCTGGGATCAGGGCTGCTCCAATCAGCTGCTGGACCTAAGCTCTGATCCTGGATAAAAAGCAGTCAGCTCCTCATTTCCCTGCTGGCTATTAGTTGTTACTAGTCCCAGCTCCCCTGCTCCTTTACCAGCAGTCCCTGTCCGAATCCCCTTGCTATTGCTCTGCCCGTGTTCTGACCTCTTGCTTGACATTTGACTATCCGCTCTCCTTCTGATTTTGTACTGCGTTGTCTGTTTGGTTTTGACCCTGCTCGTTGACTATCCTCCATTGTGTTTTGTTTGTCTGTCTACATTTTTTGTATTCACCTACGCAGTGTAGGGACCGACTCCGTGGTTGTCCGCGAACGTTTAGGGTCGACCGAGGCAAGTAGACAGGTGACAGTGGGTGGGTTCAGATCTAGGGCCCACTGTCTCTTGTCTTGTCTACGCCTGCCAGTCCTGACAACTTTTAAACTTGCAGCCCTGACTCTAACAGGGGTATCTGTGCCCCAACTTTGCACCACCCCTCCGTCCCTCCTCCCCACCCTCTTCATCATAAAAAAAGCCACTGAAACATTTTCTCCATGCTGAACAGCTGCTTAACGATCCAGCCCATGTGCCGTGCTGACACAGGTGGGGAATAGGAGGCAATCTGCCTGGAGCATTCCTTATGATGAAGAGGGTGGGGAGGAGGGACGGAGGCATGGTGCAAAGTTAGGGCACAGATACTCCCGTTTGGCACGGGCTGCAAGTTTAAAAGTTGTTTTTTAGGACAATAACTGCATCACCTGCTGAACGTACCCAAGGACAGATCTTGAATTAAAAGCAGCTATGTGACAGTACAAGTGGTTTGGTGGGGTCAGATTGTGGGTACAGAGTTGCTTTAATAAATCCTTGGATCAATCTGCCACCTCCAAAAATCCAGTAACTGTAGTATGTAATATATATTTTCAAGGAAGGTATCTAGACCTATCTTAAACTTATTCTAAAAATCAACCATCATAACTACAGGTGAGCGGATTTACAGTAATAATGAAGCAAATCACTTTATTATCTTGGAAATCCGTTCATCAGCCGGCTGCCTTCTAACTGACTGCCGCTCCTCCCCAGGTGCCTGGAAAAGCTGGATCCAGTCCTGGTAAACTTCTCCCAGTTTCCCAGGAGTGGATACAGCTTTTACCGGCACTCAAAATGGAGCGACACAAAGCAGTTAGAAGGCAGCAGGCGGATTGCTGAGATAATAAAGCGATTTGCTTCGTTATTACTGTAAATTCCCTCATCTCTATTCACATCACAAGAGTTCCATATTCTCACTGCTCTTACAGTAAAGAATCCCTGTCTTTGACGATGGTGGAAGAATTTTCTTTCAGACATAGATGTAGAGGATGTCCCCTTGTCATGGTTATAGACCTTGGTATAACAAAATATCTGTCCTGTCCCTTCATATAGTTTGTGATCAGATCGCCCCAAGACTAAAAACTCTACCCGGCTCCAGTTTGGCCATGTCCTTCCCATATACAGGTGTCTTAAATCACCAGTCTGGGGTTGGTGTGTATGTATGCTCTTTTACTGATGCAGGCAATGATCCCTTTATGATTGATGATGCAAAGACAATGATGTAAAGCATGAGAAGGCTTTGCACTGATAACATGTCGAGATATTTTATAAAAGGTAACTTCATTGTATTATTCAGTATCCAGATATGTTTTACAAGATCTGAAAAGGATATATAAGTTAATCGTGCGAGGGCTTGTAGAATTCCTCTCCTTCATTGAGCTATGATCTCTCTCGGCTTCATGACTTTAAGTGTTAGGTACAGTATATGCTGTGTTACCCTGCCAAGTGTCAAAATGCAGGCCAATAATAAGACATGAACTAATCTGCATGCCTAGCGCTGCACTTTGAAAGGGAATGTAGGAGCCTTTCTCACGGGCATGAAGACAGGCATTGTGTTATTGCCAGAAGCAGGAGCAGCTATTCCGTGCAGGACGGGAACATCACTCTGTCCACTACAAATTCTGCTAATATGTAAATGTATACAAACTAGATAAGCTCGGTTGGAAAGATATACAATATACCTATTGTGATAACTCGGAGGTGAGTTAACTCACTTGGTTGCCATCACCAGCTTTATTCTTCCCATCGCGAACAATTCCCAGTATGATGTAGAACAGTTCAAAACAAGGCCGTCCAGCCGCTAAGTAACACATACAAGTGGCCCTCAGCAACAAGAACACAGGCCTACTACCCAGTACCTCAAACAAACATTTCCTAATACCATCACCATGGTTCTGGCTCCAACAAGCCTTGGCACTGTCTCTAGACTGGGAGCGCTGCCGGAGGGGCTCACACCTTCTTAATGGGAATGGATTTATTTTCAATAATTAAAACCAGATACTTTTACATTTTATTTCAAACCACTTTGGGGGGGATTTATCAAACATGGTGTAAAGTGAAACTGTCTCAGTTGCCCCTAGCAACCAATCAGATTCCACCTTTCTAGTAAAATGTTGAGGTGTTACCTCACACTAGCGCGACACTCAATTATGCTGCTCTTCGTCAAGGAAATGAACACCCGTCAGTTCATTAAGGGTTAAATGTGGCAAAATAATGATATAATTGACAGTGAGCGCAATATTAGGCAATCCTAGGTATATAATAATATGTTATACCGTGCATTGAATATATAATAAAAAATGAATTGGGTTGGTTACCTGATTATCCTTCTCACACTATTGCTCGTGATTTTCACTGTATGTCGTAGAACCAGTATCTGTATTGGTTGTACGTCCTTCTGAAATGCTTAATACCGTATGCTTTGCAGCAGGGTGATGAATGTAACCTCCGCTAGAGGTGCCCCGGCCGGCGGCACTACTCCGCAGCTGGTTACGTAGGTGATGACAGTTCAAAAATATTTTCCCCGGGAGTCGAGTGACGTCACTACTAGTACGGGTGCTTGAAGAGGCAAAAAGGTAATCTACGCGTTTCAGCAACAATATCGGTTGCCCTCGTCAGGATTATCCTGACGAGGATAATCCTGTTGCTGAAACGCGTAGATTACCTTTTTGCCTCTTCAAGCACCCGTACTAGTAGTGACGTCACTCGACTCCCGGGGAAAATATTTTTGAACTGTCATCACCTATGTAACCAGCTGCGGAGTAGTGCCGCCGGCCGGGGCACCTCTAGCGGAGGTTACATTCATCACCCTGCTGCAAAGCATACGGTATTAAGCATTTCAGAAGGACGTACAACCAATACAGATACTGGTTCTACGACATACAGTGAAAATCACGAGCAATAGTGTGAGAAGGATAATCAGGTAACCAACCCAATTCATTTTTTATTATATATTCAATGCACGGTATAACATATTATTATATACCTAGGATTGCCTAATATTGCGCTCACTGTCAATTATATCATTATTTTGCCAGATTCCACCTTTCATTTTCCAAAGAGTCTGTGAGGAATAAAAGGTGGAATCTGATTGGTTGCTAGGGGCAACTGAGCCAGTTTCACTTTACACCAGTTTGATAAATCTCCCCCTTTGTTTTTATTGTCTGATTGTAGATTTTTTTTTAACATTGTACATTGCCATTTTTATTAGCTTTTAATAACATTCAGAAATATGTTTTAACCCCTCAGTGATTGAGCAAATTTTCATTTTTGCACTTTAACCTGTTCCTCCTTCTGTTAAAAAGGCGATAGCGTTTTCATTTTTCCACCTACAGACCCATGTGAGTGTGTGAAACCAATTGTACTTCATATATGGAAAACAGAAAGAAAATATTTCCGCTTTGAAATTGTCAAAGGGGGGGGGGGGGGGGATCCTTACGCCATTTGCTATGTGGTAGAACTGGCATGTTTTATCTGTGTTCTTCAGGTCAGTGCAATTACAATGATAGGTTACTTATATAACTTTTATTTTACTACTTTAAAAAACATTTAACTTAAATAAATAAATAAATGTGCTTAAATTTTCTCTATTCAGACTCAATGTCATTGTTTTTATTTTTGGTCTATAGGGCTGTATGAGGGCTCACTTTTTTGTGCCATTATCTGTACTTTTTATTGGTACCACACTTATCTTTTTATTATTTTTTTTTTTCTGAGAAGTGACCAAAAATTTTGCACTTTGGTGGTCTTTTGTGCTTACGATGTTTACCATGTGAGATCAGAAATGTGATAATTTAATAGTTTTGGTGATTCCACATGCAGTGATACCAAATATGTTTCTTATTTTTTAATTTAGTTTTATTTAAAAAATAGGAAAAGGGGTGATTTTTATATTCCTCTAGAAATATAAAAGTCCTCTATGGGACTTTTAGGAGCAATACATTGACAGCTTATAGAGATCAATGCAGTACATATGTACTGCATAGATCCATTATCTTGGCACTTGATTGCTACAGGCTGCTAAGGGCAATCGCCAAATACAGGCAGTCCGGGAGGCCTGGCAGAGGCCCTAAGCTGCCTGTAGAAGAGATCAGCATCATGTGATCTCGCAGTGGGGAGGCGATCCGTACCATTGCACCACCAATAATGTGATGCTGGGTCATTTAAATGGTTAAATAGCTGTCACAGATGATCATTTTGTGCTGGCTACTAATGGCGTCCATGTGTAGTGAGTGGTCATGTCATAGCCCTCTCTATAACCCCTTTACCCACGCCATGCTGTACGAGGTACGTAATGGCGACTCAAGGAGTTAAAGCAACCACGTGGACAATAGGAACCTGTAGTCTGGAGATGATTTTAATTTTTTTAATTCATTTCATTTTCTGAGTATACACTTTGACCTGTGTAGTGGTCATTGTGCAGAGAGGGTGAGGAGGTGAGCTATGACCATTATCTATTATCAATTGTGCTATCTAAATATAGGTGTTACTTGTCATTGTAGCTCTAACTGTGATAATGATGACATCACAGAGCCAGGTGTGTCAGCCTATTATTAGGCTCAGTGGTGTCACGGCCGCGGCGGCGTCCCGTGCTCCGGGCCGCCACCGCGACCTCTCCATGCAGCTTGAAAATGCCTACAAATTGCAGAAAAAGTGTGCAGGTTCAAGGTAGCTAAATAGGAGTTATTAGTTACAGGATTGAGCGTGCTCCTTCTGCTTTTCTAGACACATGATCAGTTTTTAACTGAGATGCAAAGATTAGTCAAAGCTTCTTTTTAAAGACTAATAACTCTATATCACCAGTTATATAAGAAAACATTTTATTTCTTCCAAGTTAAGTAAGACATTGAGGCAAAAACACATTGGATAGTATTGGTGCTAAACCATATACTTCCCGGAGGACAAAACCATGCGAAGACTTGTCAGGATGCCTTAAACTGTAGCTCTGCCAGCTTATATTGGATATGATATATAACATCAAATTCAGCATGGCATCAGCACATGAAAAGCATCATAGAAAGGGCAGGATTATAATACACACATACACAGAAATCTACTGGTTTGTTTAATAATGGCCATTAAGGTCTAGTTGCCACCCATGCTGCATTATTCATTACTATTAAATACCATGTTACTATTTGAACTTTATGCATTTCTGTTCTGTAAATTATGATATCTACTGCATGTTTACTGTAGAAACAATAGTAGGATGCTGCCACCTAGTGGATGAAAGCAGAAAGATTTTAGTTACTTGTCAGTAGAAAGTTCCTACAGTGATACATCTCTTTAGCTAACTAGCCAATCAGCTGGCCCCTCTGCCTTCTTAATTATGTGATGATTAACATTACAATTACTTATTTTAACCCTTTAAGGAC
This sequence comes from Dendropsophus ebraccatus, assembly GCF_027789765.1. NCBI lineage: Eukaryota > Metazoa > Chordata > Amphibia > Anura > Hylidae > Dendropsophus > Dendropsophus ebraccatus. The sequence goes on from NC_091455.1 coordinate 54,985,193, forward strand.
ATGGCCCATTTTCGTTTTTACGTTTTCGGTTTTTCCTCCTTGTGTTTAAAAGGTCATAGCACTTGCATTTTTCCACCTAGAAACCCACATGACCCCTTATTTCTTGCGTCACTAATTGTACTTTGCAATTACAGGCTGAATTTTTGCATAAAGTACACTGCGAAACCAGAAAAAAATTCAAAGTGTGGTGAAATTGAAAAAAAAAACGCATTTCTTTTATTTGGGGGAAATGTGTTTTTACGCCATTCGCCCTGGGGTAAAACTGACTTGTTATGCATGTTCCTCAAGTCGTTACGATTAAAACGATATATAACATGTATAACTTATATTGTATCTGATGGCCTGTAAAAAATTCAAACCGTTGTTAACCAATATACATTCCTTAAAATCGCTCCATTCCCAGGCTTATAGCGCTTTTATCCTTTGGTCTATGGGGCTGTGCGAGGTGTCATTTTTTGCGCCATGATGTGATCTTTCTATCGGTACCTTGATTGCGCATATACGACTTTTTGATCGCTTTTTATTACATTTTTTCTGGATTTGATGCGACCAAAAATGCGCAATTTTGCACTTTGGGATTTTTTTGCGCTGACGCCGTTTACCGTACGAGATCAGGAATGTGATTAATTAATAGTTCGGGCGATTACGCACGCGGCGATACCAAACATGTTTATTTATTTATTTATTTGTTTACTTTTATTTAAAACCTGGGGAAAGGGGGGTGATTCAGACTTTTATTAGGGGAGGGGGATTTTTACTATTAACAACACGTTTTTTTTTTTTTTTACACATATACTAGAAGCCCCCCTGGGGGACTTCTAGTATATACACTTTGATCTCTCATAGAGATCTCTGCAGCATAGATATGCTGCAGAGATCCATGAGATCGGCACTCGTTTGCTTTCGGCTGCTGCAGCCGGAAACAAACGAGTGCCGAGCCGAGGACGGCGCCATCTTGGACGCGTCCCCGGCCGGCATCAGTAACGGAGATCGCTCCTCCGGGACAAGGTCCCGGAGGAGCGATCTCCCCCACTAGACACCAGGGAAACGTTGCCTCCGGTAATCGGAGGCAGCTGTCAACTTTGACAGCTGCCTCCGATTAGCTAATTAGCGGGCACGGCGATCAGACCGTGCCCGCTAATAGCGGCGGTCCCGGGCTACACGCGGCACCCGGGATCGCGGCACTTCAAAGCGGGGCCGCCGCGCGGCCCCGCTTTGAAGTGCTAATGAGGACATAGGACGTACCGGTACGTCCTATGTCCTTAAGAGGTTAAAGTGTCACTGTCGTTTAAATTTTTTTTTTTGCAGAAATCAATAGTACAAGCGATTTTAAGAAACTTTGTAATTGGGTTTATTAGCCGAAAAATGAATTTTTATCATGAAAAAGCAGTTTGAAGCTCTCCCCCTGTCTCCATTGTTCTCTATAGAGAGGGGAGGGGTGGAGGGAGATGAGGCACCAAAACAGGACAACAAAGAGTTATTTTACTGCTACATCACTGGCTATCTCCTCTGACAGTCAGCACTGACCACTCTGACCTCTGAATAGGTGCTTTTAGAGGCTCCCACTGTGTAATTCTTTGTTCTCTGCTCTCTGCTGTGGTGAGCCGCCGGATGGCGTTATAGCGGTGGGATGGCCAGTCACTTGGCCGAGATACAGCCAGACCTTAAGATTTTGTCATGTGACACCAGTGCCAGGTGGGCACACAAGTGTGATGACACTCCTGCTTTTAAGGTGTAAGGCCGTTTGTACCCTTTTCCCCTGTGGTCGGTATCCAGTTGGGTTCATACCGGGTCCGCTGGGACAGTGTAGTCATGGATGATGTCGTCACAGGTGGCCAGAATGGTGTAATGACCCTCCCAGATAGTAGGACCCACCACCCACAGAAAGGGGAGAATTTCTAAAGGTTGCAGTGTATATGCTGTATAGGTGATAGTATTCACAGACTCCGTGGAAAACTTGACGTGATGACTTGATTTACTATTGGCAAAGTTGCAACAGTGAATACAGATGAGCACAGATATACACTTGATACAGTTCCAATAAATACTTGAACATAGAACCACCAGATCTGTGTGATAAGTGCTGAGTATGAGTAGGATGCAGTAGTGTTGGTAGAGTTGTACTGAGGTAGCGTAATAGAGAGGAGGGTGCCGTGAGAGTCTCAACCCAAGTAGAAATGTGCTCTGCCGGGAGGTTGGAGTATATAAAAGAATACTTTTAGAAGAAGAGGAAGAAGAATGAGAAAACCTGTGCCTGTGTATTGAACTTTCTAGTCTTCACACCACCTTATTCCCACTAGCGTTGGCTGAACTGTACTAATAGGTGACACAGGCCCCAGACCTTGTTACCTGGGATGAGCAGAGTGCTGAGGGTTCCCTGGCTGACACTTTCCCTGTGAGATGGAGTTCCTAGACTTTTACAGTAACTTTGTTCCACCCGGATCAGTTCCTAGCTCTTTGGCTTTTTAGGGGATACTGTCCTGCACTGTTGTTTCTCCTAGTCCACGGCGTGGGTTGAGGTGATCTGTTGGCTACTCCTCTCATGATATGTTTAACACTGCATTATAAGGTGTATAGGCTCTGAGAGAGAAGTTCTTAACAGAGCACTATCCCGCATCCTACCTATACGGGGCACTGACTAAGATTACTCCTTTTCTTTTCGGTGGGACCTGGCAGAGGACAAGGGCCCAGGTAGGACCACTGTGGAGAACAATCTGGTCTGCGTCCTTCCTCCACAGAATCCCGACTAGGACTCCTCCTTCATCCAAGGGACTAACTTAATATCCAGCATGATTGGGTAAACAGGGTGCAGCAGAATAATAAAGAGAAGAGGTGATAGGACAGAAGAAAGTGTAGATCCTACTGGTCCACAGATTCTGGTACACACAAACACAATAACCCTTTGAGACACTTCAGCTGTGCAGCTTCCATACTTCAATACATAATATAGTGACATCTAGAGGTCATCTCTTAATACTACTATGGCTGCAATAAGACCACAAAAAGTACAGACTTTTGCGAAGGGAGTAAACAGTAACACCCCTAGTGGGACACCACACATCATCTTACCACTCCTACCTCCCCTGCAGATTGTGTTGCAGGTGGGAGGCAGACATAAGGGGGAGATTTATCAAACATGGTGTAAAGTGAAACTGGCTCAGTTGTCGATACTCAGCACCCAGTGTCAGGGATCTGGTCAGCTGACTGTAACTATGGCTTAGAAGTAGGGCTTCTAAACTAGGTCTAATTTTTGTGATAGGTTTTATTTTGGGATGAGCGAACCGAACCGTTACAAACCAGTTTCATTACGAACTTTGAAAAAAGTTCTGTTCAGCGCCGAACCGAACTTTGAGAAAGTTCATTACGAATCTGGTAAAAATTACAACGGCGACGCTAAATTGTACTTTTTTCACAGAATAGACCAGGATACAAGGGATTATTACTTCTACAATCCCTTGTATCCTGGTTTTCTGTGAATATAAAGATGTGTGACGTCAACCCTGTTAGGGTGAGAGCTTAAATTAAGTCTCCTCAGATATACCTGGGTGCTGCCTAATAAAAAATGTAATGTGACAACTGTCTGTGAGTATCAACATGAAAGCAACTTCAGTATTCAAGGTTATCGAATTTAGGGAAAATAAGTTCATATCTTTACAATCAGGTTCAAAAAATAGAAGAACCCTGTTTAGCCGCAACAACAAAAAGTTTTAAAAAAAAGTCCCATCACTGTCTGAGAAACAAAAAAAGTAAAAAAAAAAAGTCCCATCACTGTCCAAGAAACAAAAAAAGTCCCATCACTGTTTGAGAAACAAAAAAGTCCCATCAGCTGTCCCACATCACCCCACTCTTTCGTGTTCTTAAAAGTGTGGTGAACAACATCATCAGTGAGGAATCCCAGGCCACCACTCCAAGGCTGACCATCCTCCTCCATGAATAGTCTGTTCGCAATCATACTGGCCTGGGTGCAATCAGGTACTGCTTCCTCCTCAAATAGTCTGTTCCCAATCATACTGGGCTTGGTGCAATCAATTGGTGCCGCCTCCTCGAATAGTCTCTTTTCAACCATACTGGGCTGTTTGCAATCAAGTGCTTCTGCCTCCTCCCCCTCCTCCACACTGGGTCCAATACAGTGCTATTACTGCTGCTGGTTCCACTGTCAAATGTCTGTTTTCCACCCTACTGGGTACAAGGAACTTTGTGTCCTATGTCCCGTGTAATCACTTACACCTTGGCTAATTTTTTTCACAATTTTTGCACTTTGATTTTTTTCTACTTTTTTCATTGTAATAGCAACTGCAACTAAACAAAACTATACCCCATCAGACTCCCACTATTGTAGCTGCAATTATTCAGCCATTATTGCAAAGTCCGTTTTAGGTTCGGTTCGGCAGAATCCAAACTTCACGAAAGTTCGCCGGATCGAACCGAACCGAATTTTTCAAAAGTTCGCTCATCCCTAGTTTTATTTTTTGATAAACACAGAAGTAGGTTCAGGAGAAGGTACATTTGAAAGCACGCAGCAAATGGCCAGAGAAGAGTCCCAGTTATTCATATACTGCCACTGCCCCTGTAATAAATACTCTGTCTGACAAAGGTGTCAGTGTCATATACGAGACCTGGAAAGACCCATAAAAGTTGAAAATAGATTTAATTAATGTCTGTCTTCATTGTACACCATGACAAATTCTTCTTGTTCTTCTAATGGGAGGCTGCTAGGTTCCATTTTCCAGCTGCTCTTTTTTTTTGTTAAAGTTTCACTGTTGTTTGGAAAAACTTTTGATATGTCATAGAGACATGACATAATTATAGATTGGTCCGGATCGAAGTGTGTTTAGGTCCATACCGATCAGGAGAATGAGTACGATTGGTACGATTGAACCCTAACATTTGATAATCCTGCCAGATGCTGACAGTCGCAGGGCCTGAGATCAGTTAGATGGCTATATATGACACAGTATGGCAAATAACACCTACCTCTTATATCTGTCATAGGCTCAAATGGGTTCTCCGAACAAGACAGCCCTGTATATAGGTACATTTAGAGAATATGGACAATGTACAAGGGTTCCCCGGTTCAGTAGCCCTTTTCCATTCACAGTAAGGAGCTGTGTTATAGGGGGGCTCTAACTGTAGAGGACTCCATATAGGCCTAGCTGACTTGGGGCTATGTGATGTATAGTGCATCATGTTCCATGTGTTAGCTCCTACAGCTCTGTGCAAATTCCCTTTATATTAGCATCCCACCAAGTTTCCTTCTTTCAGAGGGATAATCTTTTACTGTGTATTACACCCTGACTCTTGCAGATTAAAAATATGGATGTTTACTATTGTTACATTCAGATTAATCGTGTTATAATGCTTAATTTAAAAAGTATTCAGGCACATAGAATGCATGTTTAAATACAAGTTTTATCCGAAGAATCATATCTTTGACAATTAAAGGGGTACTCCGGGGGGTACTAAGAAAATTATACAGATTTGTAAATTACTTCTATTTAAAAATTCCAAGTCTTCCCATATTTATCAACTGCTGTATGTCCTGCAGGAAGTGGTGTATTCTTTTCAGTCTGACACAATGCTCTCTGCTGCCGCCTCTGTCTGTGTTAGGAACTGTCCAGAACAGTAGCAAATCGCCATAGAAAACCTCTCCTCCTCTGGACAGTTCCTGACACGGACAGAGGTGGCAGCAGAGAGCACCGTGTAGGACTGGAAAGAATACTTCACTTCCTGCAAGACATACAGCAGCTGATAAGTACTGGAAGGCTGGAGATTTTTTCAATAATAATTCAAAACTTTCTGACACCAGTTGATTCATAAACAATATTTTTTCTCCAGAGTACCCGTTTAAGAAAGTTGGGAGGAAATGCATCAACTGTGTCTGTTTCTGGGATAGATGCATGACAGCTAGAGATGAGCAAACCTGGAGCATGCTCGAGTCGATCTGAACCCGAACTTTCGGCATTTGATTAGCGGTCGCTGCTGAAGTTGGATAAAGCTCTAAGGCTATGTGGAAATCATGGATATAGTCATTGGCTGTATCCATATTTTCCAGACAACCTTAGAGCTTTATCCAAGTTCTGCAGCCCCAGCTAATCAAATGCCGAAAGTTCGGGTTCGGAACGACTCAAACTCGGTTCGCTCATCTGTAATGACAACCAATACCTGATGACTAGAGATGAGCGAACCGGGTTCGGGTTAGAGTCCATAATCATGCAGCAAGGGCTATATATACAGTATATAATAATATAATAATGATGTCTGTGCAGCCTTTGCTTTTATGTCCGAACTGTACTGTATATCAGTCTTACTAACTGTTCTCCCATAAAAGTTAATATAACTTGTAATTTACTCAGTATTAAAGATGAGCGAACCGGGTTCGGGTTCGAGTCGATCCGACCCCGAACGATCGGTATTTGATTAGCTGGGGCTGCTGAACTTAGATAAAGCTCTAAGGTTGTCTGGAAAACATGGATACAGCCAATGACTATATCCATGATTTCCACATAGCCTTAGGGCTTTATCCAAGTTCAGCAGCCACCGCTAATCAAATGCCAAAAGTTAGGGTTTGGATCGACTCAAGCATGCTCCAGGTTCGCTCATCTCTACTGATGACGGATCGTACAGAGGGTGTTGTCCTGCCCTCCTGTACTGCATGCCTGGCTGTATGAACTGTAACACTAAGAACTTGTTCACACAGGTAAAATCTGTGTCCAAATCAGTGTGATGAAGGTTCCCCATCCCTACAGCACAGACAAAGAAGCCACACACCACGCAGATTTTCCTGGTGTGAACAAGCCCTTACGTTCTTTCTTTCTACATTCACCCCATTACTGAGAGTTGGATCTGGAAATAAGATTGTGAGTCCCAATAGCAACAGGGACTGAGTTGAGTGATGACAAAGCTTTGTACTGCGCTGTGGAATATGTTGGCGCTATAGAAAGAAAGGACTAATTCTTCTTCTTCTTCTTCCTTAGTGACATATTTGTCCCCTGTTCCCATGTGACTATATAGAGCAGTTGGGTGGTAAGTGTTCTAGTGATTGGAGGAGTTTCTATACACCCAGCTTCCCTAGTCTCTTCTATCTTCTCACTACATACCAGGCAGACCATTCAGGACTATAGGAAAGTTGTATGACACTCCTGGCTGTAGATGTGATGGTTGCCACCCTGATATACTGTATAAGAGGCAGACAGGGCAGGACACACAGCTCCAAGATGCAGAGACTCAGGGAGATACGTGTAATGACGTCACCGCAGCCGGCGGAACCTCCTTCTGACCCGGATGTAGTGCGCGGCGCCGCCTCTGGGGGCGCTGCATACACAGGCAGAGAGCTGCAGACGTTTGCAGTGAGGCTGCGGGGACGCCGTGTAGAATGAGACGCTGAGCCTGTGACGTCACCTCAGCAGCACGAGCCGCCTGCGCCCCGGCCGTCTCCTCTCCGCTCCTGCAGGCTGACATGGCGCCGATGGGGATCCGCCTGTCCCCCCTGGGTATCGGGGTGTTCTGCCTGCTCGGGCTGGGGGTGCTCTACCATGTGTACTCGGGCTTCCTCACCTGGCGCTTCTCCTCCTTCCTCCTGGGGGAGCGGACGGCCGAGACGGTGGACCTGCGGGAGCTGCTGGCTGTGGCGGTGCGGGCTGCCGAGCTGGGCGGCGTGGAGGTGAAGGCTGTCCGGGAGAGCAACAAGCTGAACGAGAACTCCAAGGGCAAAACCCGGGAGGGGGCGGACGAGAAGATGACCCGCGGGGACCTGCTGTCCAACAGGAAGATGGCCAACCTGGTGATGAACTCCTTCCCCGGGGTGCAGGTGAGGGCGACGTCACAGCGCGTGCATGACGTATTGGGCCCCCAGGCCAATCACAGGTTGTTTTTTTTTTTTTTAAGAGGAGCCCGAGTGTTGAGAGCAGTGATCTGATTGGCTGCAGAAAAACCCTACAGCCAGCTAGAGAGCAGTGATCTGATTGGCTGCAGAAAAACCCTACAGCCAGCTAGAGAGCAGTGATCTGATTGGCTGCAGAAAAACCCTACAGCCAGCTAGAGAGCAGTGATCTGATTGGCTGCAGGACAGCCCTACAGCCAGCCAGAGAGCAGTGATCTGATTGGCTGGAGTACAACCCTACAGCCAGCCAGAGAGCAGTGATCTGATTGGCTGCAGGGGAGCCCTACAACCAGCCAGAGAGCAGTGATCTGATTGGCTGCAGGGGAGCCCTACAACCAGCCAGAGAGCAGTGATCTGATTGGCTGTTCAAAAGCCCTACAGCCAGCCAAAGAGCAGTGATCTGATTGGCTGCAGGACAGCCCTACAACCAGCCAGAGAGCAGTGATCTGATTGGCTGCAGGAGAGCCCTACAACCAGCCAGAGAGCAGTGATCTGATTGGCTGTTCAAAAGCCCTACAGCCAGCCAAAGAGCAGTGATCTGATTGGCTGCAGGACAGCCCTACAACCAGCCAGAGAGCAGTGATCTGATTGGCTGCAGGACAGCCCTACAACCAGCCAGAGAGCAGTGATCTGCTGCCATTGCTCTGTGTAATTGGAGTGACGGCAGCAGACCACCGCTATCTTCTATGGGCAAGTGAGTGCTGACCTGACAGGTGGGCGCCCGCTTGCTCCAGCTGATTGGCTCTAGTAATAGGGGCTTTAGTCTTTTAGTTCCTTACCATCACAAACTCCCTGCTGTCTGTCACTGAATAGGACCACTCCCATGTACTTCAGAGAGTGGAAATCTGTTAAGTCCATCTCCCAAATGATGTTCTACAGACCCCTATAGACATCTGTAAGTAGGGCTGTGTTCACATTCACATCTGAAACCAGTCATCAGATCTTTGCTCTCCAAACCACAGGCAGCAGAAGTCACTGACAGACGGTATTATTACTATGGTGTATGATTAACTGCAACCTGAGGAATTGTAGGTGTAAAACAATAAAACTGTGACACCCCTTCCCTCCCAGCCCTGTCTCTGCTCTATTGACAGTCAGGGCTCAGCTTCCAGCTGTCACTCAGCGATAGGGATGGGGGGGTACAGCCTTCAGCAGCTGGGGGAAGCGTCATTGATACTTTATACAGGAGAATAAGTGGTATAGAATGTGTAAACTTGGTATTAGCCCAGGAGAGGTCTAGTTATAGTGTAGGGTCCATCCCGTTGAGGTCCCCTTATCCTGGTGGGATGGTCCACACTATTTGATCAAATGAAGCCAAGAACCTCCTTACTTTTATAGCCGTATTGGAATTTAAAACAGGCATCTCCAAAGTTTTAAGTCAGCCATGGTCTAGATTTTGAGCCAAGCACTTATTGCAAAAAGGAAGTGGGAGAAGTTCTCAGCTAAGCGCTTCTTTACTTGCTGCAGGACACTCGCCCTATAGATCTAATCCATCTATCTTGTGCAGTGAACAGCAATATGGGGAGCGAATCACAAAGCCAAGAGCTTCTCCTATCTCCTCCTAGTGAACACTTAGACCTTGGCCGGTCAAAACGGACACATCCAAAAAAATTTAAAATGACCGTGACACATTAAGGGTACAAACACACACACCGTATAAGCAGCAGATCTGCAGAAGATTTCATGGTGCAGATTTGATGCTGTGTTCAGTTATTTAGATCTAATCTGCGTATCGCAGCTGAAAATACGCTGCATATACAGTGTGTGTTTGTACCCTAAAGAGGTATTCTAGACATAGAACTATCAGCAGGTTATGCTAACCTAACCTACCTAGTAAGCACAGGGTGCTGAGGAGGAAGGTATGTAAGTTACCCTCATCCTCAGCACAGTACCCGTACTGTTTAATGTAAAATTCACTGCCCGGTAAGCCAGTTAGACTACACCAGTCTTCTCACATTTGCAGAGCTCCCTAACACCCTGTTGTGCAGCAGAACTCCATCACTGTTTCTTCCTACTCTGTGCATAGCTCCATCACTGCTCCTCCCTACCCTCTACAGAGCTCCATCACTGCTCTTCCCTATTCTGTACAGAGCTCCATCACGGCTCTTCCCTACCCTCTACAGAGCTCCATCACGGCTCTTCCCTACCTTCTACAGAGTTCCATCACTGCTCCTCCCTACCCTCTACAGAGCTCCATCACGGCTCTTCCCTACCCTCTACAGAGCTCCATCACTGCTCTTCCCTACCTTCTACAGAGTTCCATCACTGCTCTTCCCTACCCTCTACAGAGCTTCATCATTGCTCTTCCCTACCCTCTACAGAGCTCCATCACTGCTCTTCCCTACCCTCTACAGAGCTCCATCACTGCTCTTCCCTACCTTCTACAGAGCTCCATCACTGCTCTTCCCTACCATCTACAGAGCTCCATCACTGCTCTTCCCTACCCTCTACAGAGCTCCATCACTGCTCTTCCCTACCCTTTACAGAGCTCCATCACTGCTCTTCCCTACCCTCTACAGAGCTCCATCACTGCTCTTCCCTACCCTCTACAGAGCTCCATCACTGCTCTTCCCTACCCTCTACAGAGCTCCATCACTGCTCTTCCCTACCCTCTGCAGAGCTCCATCACTGCTCTTCCCTACCCTCTACAGAGCTCCATCACTGCTCTTCCCTACCCTCTACAGAGCTCCATCACTGCTCTTCCCTACCCTCTGCAGAGCTCCATCACTGCTCTTCCCTACCCTTTACAGAGCTCCATCACTGCTCTTCCCTACCCTCTACAGAGCTCCATCACTGCTCTTCCCTACCCTTTACAGAGCTCCATCACTGCTCTTCCCTACCCTTTACAGAGCTCCATCACTGCTCTTCCCTACCCTTTACAGAGCTCCATCACTGCTCTTCCCTACCCTTTACAGAGCTCCATCACTGCTCTTCCCTACCCTCTACAGAGCTCCATCACTGCTCTTCCCTACCCTCTACAGAGCTCCATCACTGCTCTTCCCTACCCTCTACAGAGCTCCATCACTGCTCTTCCCTACCCTCTACAGAGCTCCATCACTGCTCTTCCCTACCCTCTACAGAGCTCCATCACTGCTCTTCCCTACCCTCTGCAGAGCTCCATCACTGCTCTTCCCTACCCTCTGCAGAGCTCCATCACTGCTCTTCCCTACCCTCTGCAGAGCTCCATCACTGCTCTTCCCTACCCTCTGCAGAGCTCCATCACTGCTCTTCCCTACCCTCTGCAGAGCTCCATCACTGCTCTTCCCTACCCTCTGCAGAGCTCCATCACTGCTCTTCCCTACCCTCTGCAGAGCTCCATCACTGCTCTTCCCTACCCTCTGCAGAGCTCCATCACTGCTCTTCCCTACCCTCTGCAGAGCTCCATCACTGCTCTTCCCTACCCTCTGCAGAGCTCCATCACTGCTCTTCCCTACCCTCTGCAGAGCTCCATCACTGCTCTTCCCTACCCTCTGCAGAGCTCCATCACTGCTCTTCCCTACCCTCTGCAGAGCTCCATCACTGCTCTTCCCTACCCTCTGCAGAGCTCCATCACTGCTCTTCCCTACCCTCTGCAGAGCTCCATCACTGCTCTTCCCTACCCTCTGCAGAGCTCCATCACTGCTCTTCCCTACCCTCTGCAGAGCTCCATCACTGCTCTTCCCTACCCTCTGCAGAGCTCCATCACTGCTCTTCCCTACCCTCTGCAGAGCTCCATCACTGCTCTTCCCTACCCTCTGCAGAGCTCCATCACTGCTCTTCCCTACCCTCTGCAGAGCTCCATCACTGCTCTTCCCTACCCTCTGCAGAGCTCCATCACTGCTCTTCCCTACCCTCTGCAGAGCTCCATCACTGCTCTTCCCTACCCTCTGCAGAGCTCCATCACTGCTCTTCCCTACCCTCTGCAGAGCTCCATCACTGCTCTTCCCTACCCTCTGCAGAGCTCCATCACTGCTCTTCCCTACCCTCTGCAGAGCTCCATCACTGCTCTTCCCTACCCTCTGCAGAGCTCCATCACTGCTCTTCCCTACCCTCTGCAGAGCTCCATCACTGCTCTTCCCTACCCTCTGCAGAGCTCCATCAACTGCTCTTCCCTACCCTCTGCAGAGCTCCATCACTGCTCTTCCCTACCCTCTGCAGAGCTCCATCACTGCTCTTCCCTACCCTCTGCAGAGCTCCATCACTGCTCTTCCCTACCCTTTGCAGAGCTCCATCTCTGCTCTTCCCTACCCTTTGCAGAGCTCCATCTCTGCTCTTCCCTACCCTTTGCATAGCTCCATCACTGCTCTTCCCTACCCTTCACAGCAGTGATTTTCAACCTTTTTTGAGCCGCGGCACACTTTTTATACTTAAAAAATCCCGGGGCACACCACCAACCAAAATGACACTAAAACAGTACATATTATACATATAGTTAATAATATAGATTCTAAATGTATTTATACTCACTCATTGTGAAACCTGGGCCTGTTTTCTTCTCCCCCTGTGCTTCTCTCCTTTGCTTCTCTCCACCATACTTCTCCCCCCTGCTTCTCTCCTGTGCTTCTCTCCACCATAGTTCTCCCCCCTGCTTCTCTCCTGTGCTTCTCTCCACCATAGTTCTCCCCCCTGCTTCTCTCCTGTGCTTCTCTCCCCCGTGCTTCCCTCCTGTGCTTCTCTCCACCAAACTTCTCTCCCCTGTTTCTCCCCCATCCCCATGTTTCTCTCCCCCAACCCCATGTTTCTCTCCGCTGTTTCTCTTCCCCATCCCCAGGTTTTTCTCTCCCCTGTTTCTCTCCCCCATTGTTTTTTCCTGTTTCACAGGGGCACCATAGTTTGGGGAACTTTCCCCGCAGCACACCCAACCATGTGTCGCGGCACACTAGTGTGCCACGGCACACTGGTTGAAAATCACTGCTTTACAGAGCTCCATCACTGCTCTTCCCTACCATTTACAGAGTTCATCACTGCTCTTCCCTACCCTCTACAGAGCTCCATCACTGCTCTTCCTTACCCTCTACAGAGCTCCATCACTGCTCTTATTTACCCTCTACAGAGCTCCACCCCTGCTCTTCCTTACCTTCTACAGAGCTCCATCACTGCTCTTCCCTACCTTCTACAGAGCTCCATCACTGCTCTTCCTTACCCTCTACAGAGCTCCATCACTGCTCTTATTTACCCTCTACAGAGCTCCACCCCTGCTCTTCCTTACCCTCTACAGAGCTCCATCACTGCTCTTCCCTACCATTTACAGAGCTCCATTACTGCTCTTCCCTACCTTCTACAGAGCTCCATCACTGCTCTTCCCTACCATTTACAGAGTTCATCACTGCTCTTCCCTACCCTCTACAGAGCTCCATCACTGCTCTTCCTTACCCTCTACAGAGCTCCATCACTGCTCTTATTTACCCTCTACAGAGCTCCACCCCTGCTCTTCCTTACCCTCTACAGAGCTCCATCACTGCTCTTCCCTACCTTCTACAGAGCTCCATCACTGCTCTTCCCAACTCTGTACAGAGCTCCATGACTGCTCCTCCCTACCCTCTACAGAGCTCCATCACTGCTCCTCCTTACCCTCTACAGAGCTCCATCACTGCTCTTCCCTACCCTCTACAGAGCTCCATCACTGCTCCTACCTACCCTCTACAGAGCTCCATCACTGCTCCTCCTTACCCTCTACAAAGCTCCATCACTGCTCTTCCCTACCCTCTACAGAGCTCCATCACTGCTCCTCCTTACCCTCTACAGAGCTCCATCACTGCTCTTCCCTACCCTCTACAGAGCTCCATCACTGCTCCTACCTACCCTCTACAGAGCTCCATCACTGCTCCTACCTACCCTCTACAGAGCTCCATCACTGCTCCTCCTTACCCTCTACAAAGCTCCATCACTGCTCCTCCCTACCCTCTACAGAGCTCCATCACTGCTCCTCCCTACCCTCTACAGAGCTCCATCACTGCTCTTCCCTACCTCCCAGAGCTCCATCACTGCTCTTCCCTACCCTCTACAGAGCTCAATCACTGTTCTTCTGCACTCTTTACAGTTAGACTTGATTGACAAAGCTTCTCTCTGCAGTCAGGCTGTCAGTCACACTGGTCTGGGTGGCTGGGGGCATGGTGAGCGTGACTAAAATCTGCCACGTCTCCGCTCTCGGAGAAGAACAGTGCTGGAATGCTGTTCTCCTTACCTGTCAGGTTCCAGGCTGTTACCGTATGTCAGACCCTGAGGACCTCACAGGTTCTCATGAAAGGAAGCCTGTCACCATGAGAATACAATCTATTGTGTCAGCACCATGTAATAGAGCAGGAAGCATTGCATTGACTGATGTCTAGCTTCATGGGGAAAAAATTTGTATAACTAATAACCTGTTGATTGTAATCTCTGCCCTTTTGTTTGGCCATGGCTACAGGCAATTCTCAGTAGTAGGAATCACGCTTGTGTGTGAAGATTGTTTGGCCATCAATTTTTGAAGGTGTATGGGGGTCTTAAAGGGAAACTATTAACAGGTTAGAGAAATCTAACCTGCTGATTTGTCTCTATTGTCTTTCTGGTGCAGTTAGTCTTTTGCTCCATGGTCCAGTGAGACCGTTAGAAGCACTGCCCACCCCCATAGCGGATGACCATGGAGCAAAAGACTAACTACATTGGAACGGTGCTGAGGAGGAAGGGAAGAAACGTGTCTTCCTCCTTGGTGTCTCTTGTACAATAGGGGCATATCAGCAGGTTAGATTTGTCTGATAGTTCCCCTTTAAGCACGGAAAGAGTAAAGATTTCCATAAATAAGTTACAACTTATCCTGAATCTTTACCCACAAAGATGTATTTGTCTGATCAGCTCTTCCTTCTCTATAAAACTATGTCAGTAGATTGATAGCAATTTCATGCTGACTAGAGATGAACGTAACTCAAGCGTGCTAGAGTCCGAGCGTGCATCAGCTGAAGAAGTTGGATGCCTACGGCTGTATCCATGTTTTCCCAGACTCTCTAGGGCTGCATCCAACTTCTTCAGCCACCGGTAATCAAATGCTGCACGCTCGGACTTGAGCACGCTTGAGTTACGTTTATCTCTGGTCACTGTGAAATTCTATTGGCCGAACTATCAGACTCGAGTCACACTCATCTGTAATGGTGACAGGTTCTGTTTAAGCTGAAGACATATACTGTATAAGCCTTTTACAGTATAGTTGGTAGTATAAAGTGTATACTCAGTTTTGCTATTACCATATGATAATGTCCATCTTATTTTTTAGGTAAATACTGAGGAGCATCTTGGTGAAGATGACAAGGAGGCAATCTACTGGGATCGTGTCATACCCAATGAGATAAAAGAGATTGTGCAGAATCCAAAACTGGTCCCTTCAGAAAGTATCACTATATGGATAGATCCACTGGACGCAACACATGAGTATACAGGTATGAGTATTAGCATAAGCTTGGGTAAAAGGGCTTGTCCAGATAATAAGAATTGTTTAATGGTACTCAAAGCCCTGGTAAATTATCTGTTTGCCTTCTTCAATCCACCACCGCTGCTGCTGTTCTCAAGGTGCCCAGGTCCCACAGTGCAGGACTACTGCTATAGGGTCATCCTGAGGACTTGCCTGCTCAGCCAATCGGTGGCTCTGATGATCTAACTGTATAATAATGCAAATAGATTCTTGCATTCAGTAAGATAAATAAAACACACACACTGCAACATTTTGCTCTCTCTCTCTCTTTTTAGCAATCTTGTGATCAGTAGACATTTTCATCCACTTCGAGAGTGTAAAACAAGTGTCACTGTCGTTTAAATTTTTTGCAGACATCAATAGTACAGGCAATTTTAAGAAACTTTGTAGCTAGGTTTATTAGCCGAAAAATGCATTTTTATCATGAAAAAGCAGTTTGAAGCTCTCCCCCCTGTCTTCATGATTGTCTATGGAGGGGTGGAGGGAGATGAAGCACCAAAACAGGACAACAAAGAGTTAATTTAAATCTCCTCAGCACTGACCTCAGTGACCTCTGAACACCACTTTCACACAGGTCCTGCTGTGTAATCCTATGTTCTCTGCTGGCAACTAATCTCCCTCCTCCCTCCCCTCTCCATAGAACAGACAGGACTCGATTGATGTAAAAGAGTGGAGATTTCCTAATAATGAGCAGTGAATGAAAGGGAGGGGGGGGCTGGGAAAAAGCTTTTTGAATGCAGATAATGGCATATTTGCCTAATAAACCCAATTACAAAGTTTCTTAATCGCATGTACTATTGATTCCTGGGGGGGGGGGAACCCTGACAGTGACACTTTAAGGAGGTGTTCCACACATGGAAAATGTTTATACACTGCTGTACTTCAGTAGAATAAAATAAAGATTGTTTTCTTACTTTATGAGTCTCCCCCAGTGTATCCTCCTGTGGCATCTCCGGGTTCCCCATTGAATGTTCCCGCCACCAATTCCGAGATGGACTCAGCTGTGACGGCAGAGACGAGTCCCTATCAGGCAGTGGCAAGGGCCCCGATGATGCAGGAGGCAGCATCTGCACTAGAAGCTTGGGATAGTTTCTGGGCTGTCAGTATGAAGAGTTCACCACCAGTATTTACTGTGCTGACCATAACGTTTTTAAGAAACCCCTCTCCTTGTCACCACTGCAATTGCAACCACCTCCTTATAGACCAAGCAGATGTGCCCAATGTGTGATCCCAATGACATGTATCTGGGCATAAAGAAGTCTTTGATTGGGGGTGGGAGAAGGAGCATGAGCACTGCTGGTTAAGTAAGATGGTGCATAGTGATGAAATGAGATGGGGGACTGCTGCCAGGGAAGTGTTCTCACTGTAGTGTAGTAAGTAGGGATGGTCCGAACCTGCCGAGGTTCGGGTTCGGCTGAACCCGAACGCTCTGCATCGGATTACCGCTGTCTGCCCGCTCTGTGCAGCAGGTGGATACAGCGGGAGGACCGCCTGGAAAACTGGGATACAGACTATGGTTATGGCTGTATCCCAGTTTCCCAGGCGTTCCTCCCGCTGGATCCGCCCGCTGCACGGAGTGGGCAGACAGCGGTAATATTGCGGAGGGTTTGGGTTCGTACAGACTCTGTTCAGACCATTCCTAGTAGTAAGCAAGATGGCCATGGCTATGCTGCTTCTTCATGCTTAAACCCCTTTCTTTTTCTTGCAGAGAATCTCATCAATTACGTTACTACCATGGTGTGTGTTGCTGTGAATGGAAAACCAATCATAGGTGTAATACATAAACCTTTCACAGGGTATACAGGTGAGTGAGATAACAGTGACTGATATGGGGGTTATATAAATTTACCAATATAATAATCTTTGTATTAACTGCAGGTAGGGCTGGGCGATATGGGCAAAAAATAAAATCTCGATTTAAAAAAAATTTTTTTGACGATTCTCGATTTAAATCTCGATTTTTTTTTTTTTTCCTTTTTTGCTAAATAAACAGAACATTTTCTCCCTGCAGCATCAGATACTATTTTAATATTTTAGACAACAACTGTATTGATTTCCAGTGTAACAGAGGCCCCATATAGTATAGGAAATCATGTTTGTGCCTCCATCTACGTAGGGTGTAGTAGTGGAGGTATAGTGGATAGGGGGTGTAGGAGTGGAGGTATAGTGGATAAGGGGTGTAGTAGTACAGGTATAGATGAGGGGTGACTGGGGTAAAACTGAAGGGGACTGGGGTGACACTAAAGGGGACTGGGGGACACTAAAGGGGACTGGGGGACACTAAAGGGGACTGGGGGACACTAAAGGGGACTGGGGTGACCCTGGGGGACTGGAGGGACAATGGGGGACACTAAAGGGGACTGGGGTGACACTGGGGGACACTAAAGGGGACTGGGGTGACACTAAAGGGGACTGGGGTGACACTGGGGGACACTAAAGGGGACTGGGGTGACACTAAAGGGGACTGGGGTGACACTGGGGGACTGGAGGGACAATGGGGGACACTAAAGGGGACTGGGGGGACACTGAGGGGACTGGGGGGATACTGAGGGGACTGGGGGGATACTGAGGGGACTGGGGGGGACACTGAGGGGACTGGAGGGACAATGGGGGACACTAAAGGGGACTGGGGGGACACTAAAGGGGACTGGGGGGGACACTGAGGGGACTGGGGGGGACACTGAGGGGACTGGGGGGGACACTGAGGGGACTGGGGGGACACTGAGGGGATTGGGGGGGGACACTGAGGGAACAATAAGGGGACTGGGGGGGGACACTGAAGGGGACTGGGGGGGGGGGACACTGAAGGGGACTGGGGGTTGACACACTGAAGGGGACGGGGGGGGGGGACACTGAGGGGACGGGGGGGACACTGAAGGGGACTGGGGTGGGACACTGAAGGGGACGGGGGGGGGGACACTGAGGGAACAATGAGGGGATTGGGGGGACACTGAGGGGACTGGGGGTGACTGGTGCAGCTGGAGGTGATTGGAGCAGGAGGGCACATACATCTCCTCCTCCTCTCACCTCCGCACACATGCTCTCCTCCCGGCCAGATATGGAGGTCCCGGGTCTGTGGAGGAGGAGGCCGCAGGGACTACAGTAGGTGGTGATCGCATAGCTGCGGGTCACGGAGCTATACAGCGGGAACGGGGGTCTGCAGCGAGCCCCCCGATCCCGCTGTATAGCTCCAGGACGAGCAGCGCCGCGATCACCACCTACTGTAGTCCCTGCGGCGGCCTCCTCCACAGACCCGGGACCTCCATATCTGGCCGGGAGGGGAGTGGGACGCTCAGTGGAAGGGGCGGGGGCAGATCAGCGGCGGCGCTGTCAGTGGCTGGAGGCCGCCGGCACTGCACCGCCCCTCTCCAGCCTGGCCACCCAGCATCTTCTCCCCGCTCACCCACACCGCCCCTCTACGGCTCTCCCGCCGGCCTGCACCGCAACCCCCCTTCTCTCAGCTCCTCCCCGGCACCGCAGCCCGAAATGATTTTTTGTGAAAATCGAATTTACGATTTTCACAAAAAATCAAATCGATTTCAACGTTCTTGACGATTAATCGAATTAATTCGATTAATCGCCCAGCCCTAACTGCAGGTAAGACTAGGGCTACATGGTGCTCTGCCTTGTATATACGGGTCACAGTGGTGTTGCCTCATTACATGACCGTTTGTTTCCCATTGGCTCTTAGGTTCATTGTAATGTGTTAGCATTGCAATAAGAGCTTCTACCAGTTGGGGTCCACTACAGCACCCATTAAACTGCTATATAATAAGTTTGGTTGTGTTACCGTATGATTGTTGATCAATAACAGACTGAGACATCTGTTTAAGCACATGATCCTACTTACTCTACGAGCACTCTCCAAATTCCTGGACCTTAAATCGGGAAATAAACCTTGGCTACCGTGTATATTAACATTCTAGTAAATGAGACTGAACTGCAGTACAAGACACAGTCCAAGGGCAAACTAGATTGTTTCTAGCAATTAAGAAGGAAAAAAAAAAAAAAAAGTATTTTTCCCCTTATGTGGACAGCCCCTTAGAAATAACCTATTCATCCTTTTTAAAGTCTGGTTACATACTGTATGTCTGTTTGCAGCATTTGCTTAGGAAGGACAATAAAACATCTCTTCAGGATTCACTTGAATTGATTACATTACATGAACTGCAGTAAGGAATACTAGGTGGATATAAATCAACACCAGATCTCCCTGAAAAGAGTTAAAATGCCATTTTAGGATTGTAAAAGTAATCAATACTTTATTGGTACACACATTTAAGGGGTTAATCCAGGATTAGAAAAAATACAGCTTTCTTTAAAAAAAAATGCTGCCCCTGTCCTTAAGTTGTGTTGTATAATAATTCAGCTCCATTCAATTCACTTCTATAAAAATGATACTGACAATACTACACTATCCCTGCCGTGTATCTCGCTTTTCTTTTCCAAGAGGTATTGGGTATACGTTGTAAGTGTTATACAAAAAGTATGGTGTAGAAACCCTTATGGATTTATGGCCAGCCCCATAAACATAGACAACAATGGACAGGAGCTGTCTCATTGACATGAAATAGACATGTTACTGAGCATATTCTGTGACCTTTAAAGAGGTCATTGCACTGGGAGGGAGAGGCTTAGCTATGATCTTCATCTATTGTTTACTGTATTGCCTACCAGTGGCACCTTTTTACTGTAATGCCGCACAAATCCCTTTACAGCGGCCTCCTACTTATGACTTTAGACAGAACAGGAAGTCTCAGCTTAGTTTTAGGTCTAGTGGCCAGAATAAAGTCTCCATGTTTTCAAGCTCCCCCAGCCTCGGTGGTAGACTAAATGTATGTTCTGTGACCTTGCAGCAGGCACTACCCTGACTCCATAGTCTGAGAACTTCAGTAGTTCCTGATGATCTATCATTGCATTCTGCATGTATGTGCATTGTTGTAGCTCAGATGGTTTATTTCCAAAGTCTTGATTATTTTATACAATTTCATGTCCTAGCTTGGGCTATGGTGGACGTCGGCTCAAATACGAAGAGACGCGCCTCTTACAATGAGAAAACACCAACTATCATTGTTTCCCGAAGCCATTCAGGGGCGGTGAAAGAAGTGACCCTCCGGACTTTTGGTAACCAGACCAAAATAATATCTGCTGGAGGATCGGGTATGTACAGTAGCGCACACATTTCTTTCTGAACAGGAGAGGTTGCAACAGGACAGGATTTGTATGTTTATATATAGGGTCAACTCCACAGGTTTCTTCTCACACTCCTCTAGCTGTGATCTCCGCAGATGTTTTTTTTCTGTCACAGAAACCCCCAAGGCTGGGTTGTTCCTACTGAAATGCTGTGGGAAATGAGAGGCAGTCTCTTGTGGCTGAAAGCAAAATGCTACCTCTGGCCAGAAGAGTGATTGACGGGGCCAGGAGCTGATGGCTTCTGGCCCTGACAAACACAGCTCTGCATCTAACTGTATGCTCTCCTGGTGCAGGCGCAGGCCCGGGCTGGCATTCGGTACATGTGAAATTCAGTTTCCAAGTACCTATCCGTAGCGGTCTGGAATTCTGGAAGCCCCCATAGGGTTTTAGGGGCATCCGTGCTGGAATTCCACACATATGGAACGTGTATTTGTGAAAGGCTACGGGTCAGGAAATCTATCCAGGAGGCTTTAGGCAGCAGTCCCATCAACTGTAGAATACCGGCATCAGCACAGGAGTAAGGGAGGTGAACCAATGTTATTTCTTTCAGCCTCCCCCACTCCGGCATTCTGACAAAAATCCCCCCAGCCCGGAACTCTCCATTAATTTCTTTGACATGTCTTATCATTTGTTTTACAGGGTACAAAGTTCTTTCATTGCTCGATGTAACGGGCAATGACCAGGAAACCGCTGATGTTTATATTCACAACACCTACATCAAGAAGTGGGACATCTGTGCTGGAAACGCTATACTGAGTGCCCTTGGTGGCCAAATGACTACTCTTGAAGGAGAAGATATTATTTATACGGGGTCAGATGGAAACGAAGGGGGGCTGCTTGCAAGCGTTGGGATGGATCACAACGCCCTTGTTGAAAAATTATCCTCAAAGATCTCATCCAAATAAAAAATGTGTTGATACATCATGATTACGCGCTACAGGATACCTGTGTATTTGTGGGAACTGAAATGGACTCTGTCATGGCACAGTTTCAATGCGTCTTCATACATCCAGATCTAAAGACCTGATATTAAAGTATTTTTCTGCTGTACGTCTGAGTTGCTGAAGTTCGGAGAACTAATTGAGCGCACTCGATATGAATGGTTGTACTGATTTATTATGGATGATGAAAATTAGGATTTACCAGAGACTCCTTGTTCAGGATATATACAGTGAATATGAAATCTTATTTTAAATACAAGAACACTGCATTGTTTCCACTCCTGGCTCTGAATAATGTTCTAATAATATTCATTGTGCCTTTTTGCTTCACATCACAGAACAAAAAAATTTGCAATTTAATTTAAGCATTTTTTTTTCTTTTTGCTGTGTATTACTTGTTTATCATTTCTGCTGTTCAGCTGTTTTTAAAGATTTTTTTTTTTAATTATTGAAGTACAGTAAATGTATGGCTATCTTTCAGCTGGGAACATGCAGACTTCAAAGAATCACATGAGTTTTAATCCTTGTAAAATGGTCTTGTGCTTGCTAACTGTAAAGAACAAGAGACACTATGTAGATAAAACTTAATAATATGTGAAATACCAGCTGTTCTCATCACTTTCCATTTGTTTTCTATGTCTTCTGTTCACATTTCTGGCTGCGGTTGTATTACTTTGTTTTATTTAAGCCTTTTTTTTTTCAATGCATATTATGTTGCGTTGCGTTTCTGCAGCCACACTTGGTTACATTTTTTGGTGAAGACAAAATAAAAATATGGAATTTTGTGGGATTATTGCAGAGAGGAAACCTATTTACTGTGAGTAGCTCTACACTCCTGAGAGTATCTGGCAGGGCTGTGGAGTTGGAAAAAAAATAAATTGTGAAATTATATATATATATATATATATATATATATATATATATATATATATATATATATGTGTGTTCTATCAATCTAAGGACCTTGTTTATAAAAACCAGAAAAACACATACATTCTCACATACATTTAGTTAGAAAGGTGGAAGCATTTCTGGTGCCGCGGAAGCTCCCCAGTCTCCATGTCATACTGGCAGTCTATGGGAGGCTCGCATGCCTCCTCTCACCATGTGGAAAAATTGACATGTCTATTCTTCCGCGTAGAGAGGATTCTGTGGCAGAGAATTACGCCTATGTCAGTAATAAAGCACTGGCCTTTAGATAGGGATAGAGAGAAGTCGACAGTCACTGTTTGATAGTTTGTGTTGAGCTGGAAGAGTCCATTGTGGGGCTGGGGTTCTGAGATCTCTTCTGTTCTGTGCCCAGAAGCTGGAAGGTTATATGACCAGCAGTGTAATATGAAGGTATCCTGTGTCATATAGAGGAGGAGAAGCTATAAGTAGTGAAGGAGTAACCTCTGTTGATCCTGTGATGTCACACCTCCACTCAGAAATGCTCTCCCAGCCAATCAGTGAGTGAGGTGGGACACAGCTGCAGTCACTGACTAGCTGAGCAGGTACTTCTCTAAGGGCCACGATGATTCAGGAACGAGGACACTAGCAGAGAGCTGATAAATCTGACCCTCATATTACTATGGCTCACTTATCACAGGTATCTGGCATTATCAATTTTTCTTTGTGTATGGTGAATATTTAGTTAGACCACCTGCTCCATCTAGTCTAGTTTTCAGTTCTTCAGGACATGGAGGCTGGAGACTGGCTGTATTCACTGCACACACAGGAGCATCTGCTTTATATCTTTCCTTATTCCCTCAGAAGTCGCCCCAGGATCATGTAGGACATTAGGAAGAAACTGCTGAGCCAAATCTACACTAGGTTGATAAATAACTCCCCTGGTGTCTGACTGGCCATGTATGAAGGCGCTGGAGTCCTGCTTGATAAAATTCAGGAGTTAGAGTTGCGGCTTATAGACTCCACAGCCCTGGCCTGCAGGATAGTATGGGACTTTACCTTATAGTAGTGGGAAACTTAGACTAACATCTACCTTTATAGACCTTATTATACTGAACTCACATGTCAGTCAATCTGGTATAGACGTCGTCTGGCTTGGTGGTGCTGGATCAGAAAATATTGCAAATACAGTGGTGCCTTGGATTACGAACATAATTCGTTTCGGGACTGCTTGTAATCCAAATCACTCTTAAACCAAAGCAAATTTTCCCATTAGAAATCACTGAAATGCAGAAAATTGGTTCCATCTCCCAAAAATATATTTTTTAAAATTCTGAATAGCATGTAGAACAGATGAAACAAATGTTTAGAAACAGCTGAATATGTCATATAAGTTACTGTACAGTATAGAAAACAGCATGGGGTGTATAATGTATAGTAACTACATAAGAATGAAAAAGCAGCAGTTTGTAGATACAGAATAGAATTGCAGATCCCCATAATGTAGTAGTGTAGTACAACAGGCTAGAACAGAGAAGCAGGGCTGGTGTCAGAGGTCTGTGGTCACATGACAGCAATGGAGGAGGGGTGTGTGTTCAGCATGGACCAATCAGGAAGTGAGAATCACAGAGCTGTGCAGGACAGTGACAGAAACTTTTCTATACAGCAGTGTGAATAGCTGAGTGAAAGTGCAGGTACATTATAGCAGCAGTGTGTATAGCTGAGTGTGAGTGCAGGCATATTATAACAGGGTTGAAGAGGGTGGGAAACACAAGGGCTGACAGAGACTGCTGGGAGCATGAAGGGTTGAGCAGGGCATATGTGGGAACATACAGCACTCTTTGTCCGGGGAGAGAGGGTTTACAGCTATGAAAAGTTTACCTCCACAGTCCTGTCCCTTGATGTGAGCCCCAGCCTGAAGTGGATCTGCTATGATTTGGAAGGTGAGGGAGACTTCCTGGGTCAGAGTACAGGGCTGTAGACCCTGCTATTTAGACCATGCCCCCCCCCCCCCCTTTTTACCCAGTACAGGGTAAACCAAAGTAGTGCTCTTAAACCAAGTTACAGTTTTGAAAAACTGTGAGCCCTTCTTGCAAAACACTCTTATTCCAAGTAACTCCTAAACCAAGGTACCACTGTATAGAAATTCTCGAGTTGCAAAACCAAAGGATTCCCTGGTTTGTAATAGAAAGTATGCAAGAGAAACAGAGCAACCAAAGAAAAATGTACTAAACCACTAAAAAAATCATCAAAATGCATGAAGCACAAACCAAATTGTGACAGAATGTGTAAGACCTACAAACCATCTCTATACTTCATCATGTAGTAGTTCTATACATGAGGCCTCAAAGGGGTACTCCGGCAACAATGTTTTTCTTTCTAATCAACTTGTGTCATAAAGGTATATAGATTTGTAATTTATTTCTATAAAAAAAAAAAAAAAAAATCTCCAGTCATCCAGTACTTATCAGTTACTGTATGTCTTGCATGAAGTGGAGTTTTCTTTCCAGTCTGACACAGTGCTCTTTATACTGCTATGGACAGTTCCTATCACAGACTGAGGTGGCAGCAGAGAGCACTGTCAGACTGGAAATAATACACCACTTCCTGCTGCTGACATACAGCAGCTGATACGTGTTGGGAAATTTG
Source organism: Dendropsophus ebraccatus (assembly GCF_027789765.1). Lineage (NCBI taxonomy): Eukaryota > Metazoa > Chordata > Amphibia > Anura > Hylidae > Dendropsophus > Dendropsophus ebraccatus. The sequence continues at coordinate 55,010,163 of NC_091455.1, forward strand.
AGATTTTGAAATAAAAGTACAAATCTATATAACTTTCTAAAACCAGTTGATTTGAAAGAAGAAAAAATCTTTTTGAATGGACACTGTTATTACCAATAAATAATGGGGGGGGGGGGGGGGGTATACTACATCTTTGCAGTTTACTCCACTTATTTTCCCGCCATTTTCTATTTGAAATACAATGCTAATAAATCGGCCACTAGGTGTCTCATGTGGTCTGTCAGCTGACAATCTTCTATGTATATATAAAGAAATGCAGAGAGATATAAAAACCCTGTTCCACACTCTGGTAACACCCTACAACAGTGCCTTCTCATTTAATTTCATGTAAGTGTATTCATCAGGGGATGTAGTTAAAGGGGTTGTCCAGCGAAAATCTTTTTCTTTCAAATCAACTGATATCAGAAAGTTATATAGATTTGTAATTTACTTCTATTAAAAAATCTCCAGTCTTCCCATACTTATCAGCTGCTGTATGTCCTGCTGGAAATGTTGTTTTCTTTTCAGTCTGACACAGTGCTCTCTGCTGACATCTCTGGCCGAGACAGGAACTCTGTCTCAGTTTTCGATGAATCCCCATAGAAAACCTCTCCTGCTCTGGACAGTGCCTCGAGATGTCAGCAAAGAGACCTGTGTCAGACTGAAAATAAAACAACGTTTGATTTGAAAGAAAAAGATTTTCGCTGGACAACCTCTTTAAAGAAGAGTTCTGATGTTTCCATGACTCAGCCAATCAGTGACTGTAGCCAATGTCCCGCCCCCAGTCACTGACCACTGAGCGGGCAATCCATCAGCCATGTTGTGTTGTTGCTGGAGAAGGAGATCCAGGAGTCCCAGAGTAAAGCAGGGCTGCGGAGGCACGGGGATGGGTAAGTAGCGCTTGTTTATTATGTTCCTGCCTGCTGAAAAAGTGAACTATTATAAGAGAATAAGATACTTTTTTGTATGTCGTCTTCCCGTTCTGGCTGATGTGGCAGGCTTTTTTTTTTCATTCAAGGATGGGTTCACACTGAGGAATCTTCACGGATAAATTCTGTGGAATTCCGTCACCTGTACGCGCTCACGGCCGCGCGCCTCTCCGCCCGTGCCATAGACACCATTCTATGCACGGGCGGATTCTGCATTCCGCCGAAAGAATTGACACGCCAATTCTTTCGGAGGAATGTGGAATCAGCCGGCCCATAGAATGGTGTCTTTGGAGCCGGTGGAAAGGCGTGCGGCCGTGAGCGCGTACAGGTGACGGAATTCCACAGAATTTATCCGCAAGGATTTCTCAGTGTGAACTTGCCCTCATACAGAGTTTCCAATTCCAGGGCAGAATGATTTCCCAATGCTACAGTACTTACATTTTCCTTAACAGGGCAGGACTGGGAATAAAAGTCATCTCTGACATTGGAGAGCACAGAGGCCCACTTGCTGTCTGTTTTATGTTTAACATGTTTAATATTTCCTAACAAGATTTTATTTTTTTAAAGAGGTGTTTTTGTCAAAATAGACTGATGAACTGCAACAGGATAGGTCATTATTCACTGATCGGCTCCTGTTCACTTAAATGGAAGCTAAGCTGCAGTTACAGGTTGCTACCATGCTCAAGAGCGATTACTCAGCACTTCAGCGAATACTGGTGGCTGAAGATGTTGGATGCAGCCCTATGGAGTCCTAAAACACATGGATACAGCCTATGGTTCTACCCATGTTTTACAGGACTCCCTAGGGCTTCATCCAACTTCACTTGGCGTTTAAGGGGTTAATGACAAGCTGAATCGCAATAGCTGCTGCCTGTCATTAGCAGTGAGCACCCATTATGAAGCAAGCTTAGCTCACTTCACAGTGGCGTAAGAAATAATGGCGTACATGTCTGGTGACAGGCGCCCATAACATACCCGTATGCCATAGGTTATCTAGGAGTTAAGCGGTGACTCCAATCAACCTGACAGGAGTACCAATTTCCTGTAGTAAACTACCTAGTGTAGAGAATTCTTCTAGTACATGCAATTTTGCCACAACTTACAGATTGAGGCTATGTTCACACTACGTATATTTCAGTAAGTATTGTGGTCCTCATATTGCAACCAAAACCAGGAGTGGATTGAAAACACAGACAGGCTCTGTTCACACAATGATGAAATTGAGTGGATGGCCGCCATTTAATGGCAAATATTTGCTGTTATTTTAGAACAACGGCTGTTATATTGAAATAATGGCAGTTATTTACTGTTATATGGCGGCCATCCACTCAATTTCATCATTGTGTGAATAGATCCTTTCTGTGTTTTTAATCCACTCCTGGTTTTGGTTGCAATACTGACTGAAATATACGTAGTGTGAACCCAGCCTTACAGTAAAACTGTACTACTATATCACAATTTGCGCAATTGCTTTACAGCAGCATCAAATTGTTTGTACAAATTGTTGCAAAAAGACATAAAAAATTAAGTTAGACTGAGACCTAATGTCCGACTTGAAATGCATATCAGTGATCAATAAAATGTTCATGTCATTATAAAAAAAATATATTGACATGTCAGACAGACATGTTAAAAGGTTTAATCGGTCAGGGTGTCAGTGCTGAAACCCCTAACAATGGCTAGATTGTCACTAGTCCAAATGACCAGGTTGGCACTCATTGCAGGAGATGGATTCCATCATAGTGTATAGAGCCCATTACCTTACATGACATATTGAGTAATGATCCAGCCATCAGTGGAGGTCTCAGCATGATGACATGTCAAAAGTTTTTATACTGACAATACGGCTTCTTGCACACATCCATCGTATGCCACTGTAAGGCACAGTCCTTGATTGAGGGTGGCCCACACATGATACTCCGCACACTGCCAATAATCACAGGCTGTGCCAATCTATGGAGCCCGGACAGCAGTCCGAATTATTTAATGGAAGTCCATTTTTTTTTTTTGCCATGGCATCCATAGTTGTGTGCATAGGCCCATATACAGTCCACAATTGCAGCCAGTAATCACATATGTGTGGTCGTGGGCTTAATATGTCTCTATGACATGTTACAAGTTTTTTTTCCTAATAACTGTTGAACATTGATTGTACACATGTACATATACAAAAATGTGCACATTACATAGATAAATGTATACACTCACATACCCTATGAAAGAGTGCAAATACCTTACGTAGATACATACATATTACACACAAATGTGCACAATACATACACACATTATACACAAATATAAACAAATGCAAATTACATGTATACATAGATAACACACACACATACTATAAGTACACTACACACAGACTCACATACATACATACAGATGTAGCCTGTGTTAGCTTGATCACAATGACGCATTTAACTCGACACTCTAATTGACTTAACATAGCTTCCTGACACAATTGTTGCGTCAGGGATCATGTTAACCCTGGCTACATCTGTACATACTTTATGTACAGGCGCACACACACACACACACACACATTTACCTTATACAGAAAAGTACCAGGGGGGGTCCACATAATATGCAGTATGCAGCTCTAGGAGTTGCTCAAAGTCTGTGCAGGCTGCAGCTCCTCCCCCTCCTTTTGTGTCCTGACTGCCAGCAGCACATAGAGAAGATAAGCTTTGCTACATCTGTAGGTATTAGCTCTGCTACATCTGATGTAGGGATCAGCTCTGCTACATCTGATATGTGGGGATCAGCTCTGGTACATCTGTGAGGATGTGCTGTCGGGAAAGGGGGAAAGAAGAGATGGAGCATACATGTGAAATATATACTGCGGGGGCAAGGAATATATACTGGGGGGTAGGATCCACATTAGTGAAAAAAACAGTCCTGTGTTTACTGTGCAATAGTACAGCTCAAAGCCTGTGCAGGCTGCAGTTCCTCCCCCTCCTTCTGTGTCCCGACTGCCAGTAGCATAAAGAGAATATCAACTTTGCTACATCTGTGGGTTTCAGCTCTGCTACATCTGTGGGGATCAGCTCTGCTACATCTGTGGGAATCAGCTCTGCTACATCTGTGGGAATCAGCTCTGCTACATCTGTGGGGATCAGCTCTGCTACATCTGACATGGGGATCAGCTCTGCTACATCTGTGGGAATCAGCTCTGCTACATCTGACATGAAGATCAGGTCTACTACATCTGACATGTGGGGATCAGTTTTGCTACATTTTTGGGAATGCGCTATCCAAGGGGGGAAGGGATGGAGTCCACATGTGGAATACATACTGGGGGGGGGGTGCACATTAGTAAGAAAAATGGTCCTGTGTTTATAGTAATGACAGCAGAGGGCAGGAAATAAATCTAAGGGGGTTGCTACACGAATGCAGAAAGACATATTGTCACTCACATGCCAAGAAGTCCATAGCATGTGGTGGATGTGGAGGATCACACCCAGATACTGGAAACTTTGTTGTAGCTGTGTATCAGCCGCGACACCCGAATGGGTAACGTGACTACAAGGCAGCAGGCAACTGGGCCTGGGCATAGGAGATGTCACCGGGCTCAGAATGGGGTTGTAAGTGCTGGTGGCTGGGAGGATGCAAGGCAGCTTGTGGTGCTGAGGATCATTGTGGGAGGAGGTGCAGTGTGAATGGGGGCCAAGACTGGATGCTCTCTTTAACCATAGTAACATAGACATGTCACAGCACAATCTGCTTAATTTCCTGAAGTTCCCCACTCACATTTGTGCCCACCGTGCCACCAGTAAATCATAATGCTGGCTACTTATAACATAAGTGAAATCTAGGCTACCAGGGCTGTGCCAGAGGCTTTGGTAATACTTTGGTATACTCAGTATATTAAAACATTACAGAAAAGTTATTTAAGACGTTAAAGGGGTAGTGCGGCGCTAAGAAATTATTCACAGAATAACACACATTACAAAGTTATACAACTTTGTAATGTATGTTATGTCTGTGAATCGCCCCCTTCCCTGTGTCCCCCCACCCCCGCACGTGTGCCCGGAAGTGTTGGTGCATTATACATTACCTGATCCGTGTCGCACCCGTCCGCCATCTTGTGCTACGACGTCATCTTCGGCCGGCCGAAGCTCTCCGATCATCCTGAGTGCCGGCCACCCTCTGCCGCGTCATCAGATGCTCAGCCGCGATTGGCTGCGTCATAAGCCGCTCAGCCGCGATTGGCTGAGCACAGTTATGCTCAGCCAATCGCGGCTGAGCATCTGATGACGTGTCAGATTGCGGCCAGCACTCGGGACTATCGGAGAGCTTCGGCCGGCCGGCCGAAGATGACGTCGTGGCACAGAAGATCAGGGAAGGGGGTCAGCACGTGACAGGTATGTATAATGCACCACACTTCCGGGTACACGTGCGGGGGTGGGGGGACACAGGGAAGGGGGCGATTCACAGACATAACATACATTACAAAGTTGTATAACTTTGTAATGTGTCAATATCTATTGGAGGAACAGAACCGGCACTACCACCTCCATGCGGCATCAAACGTTTGAACGAAGATAGGCGTATCGGATTCCCAGCATAGGTGGTGCTCACTCGTGCGAGTTGCAGTAGAGCAGGTAGACAATCTTTCAAAGAAGGAAGAATACACGGGGCACTTCACCAAAGTTGTGCTGTATCTTTATTACGGTGTTGCTTCAATACATAGTTAAAAGGCAGGTAGCGAAGAGGACGCCATACACCCTCAGCAGGACAGCTGTTTCGCGTTTACCATGCTTCATCAGTCTACGCCCCTTCCTGCACGTCATGGGTTTATACACCCACAATAGTGACCTGTAGGAATGAGGCGTCACAGTGGTAGTTAATTAAAAATTTGCATAAAGCTCAATTTAAAAACAAACAATGAAAATATAGTTTCACCACTTCACAAGTGCTTATCAGAGAAACATACTAAGATCAATACGATCATTTAAACCCAGGTTGCCTTGTGCACCCGTGGCCATAATAAGCCGTGCCTCTTTCCTTAACAATACTTTGTTGACGTCAATATCGCTTCCACTGAACACACGTTCCAGACCCATAAATTTCATCGCTTTTGATTCTCCATGATGTACCCATGACGTGCAGGAAGGGGCGTAGACTGACGAAGCGTGGTAAACGCGAAACAGCTGTCCTGCTGAGGGTGTATTGTGTCCTCTTCGCTACCTGCCTTTTAACTATGTATTGAAGCAACACCGTAATAAAGATACAGCACAACTTTGGTGAAGTGCCCCGTGCATTCTTCCTTCTTTGAAACTTTGTAATGTGTGTTATTCTGTGAATAATTTCTTAGCGCCGCACTAGCCCTTTAAGCTTTGGTGTGTTGTGAGATTTCCTTGTGTAATAGTAATGTGATGTAATGAGTTTACCAACATATCTATAGGAAGAATATGCAAACTAGCTCTTACACCTCATTAAAGAGAGTTTGCCATAAAGAGGTATGGAGATTTACAGACCATTGCTGCTCCATTGATAATTCTGGGAAGAAGGATATGCAAACTAGCTCTCATACCTCTTAAGCAAAGAGATGTCCCTTCAAGTTAAGTCTCATTTAATCAAGGAGTCTTATAACATTGACTGTGGATTTTATGCCAAGCCAAACAATCTCTCCAACAGGAAAGATTTCCCTTCTGCAGACAGCTGTTTCAGGGTTGTTGCCACTCTTCAGTGCAGAGCAGGGTGTTGGCTGGCTAGTGAGAGGTCTATTCACATGGGTCAAAGGGGTACTAACTCTCATTAAAGAGAGTTTGACATAAAGAATCTACAGACCCCTTTGACCCACGTTGATAGACCTCTCACTAGCCAGCCAACACTTTGCTCTGCACTGAAGAGGGACAATAAACCCCGAAACAGCTGTCTGCAGATGGGAAATCTTTCCTTTTGAAAAGATGGTTTGGCTTTGCATAAAATCCCTAGTCAATGTTCTAAGACTCCTTGATTGAGTGAGACTTGACCGGAAGGGACATCTCTTTGCTCAAGAGGTGTGAGAGCTAGTTTGCATATCCTTCTTCTAAGAATTATCAATCGAGCAGCAATGGTCTGTAAGTCTCCATACCTCTTTATGGCAAACTTTCCTTAATGAGAGTTAGTACCCCTTTGACCTAAATATCTATGTAATGCTACAAACTCACCCCTACTACATTTGTACCACAGAATCACTTATAGAGCTATATCCTAATATATTAGTCGCTCATTGTCCCTTTAACTGATAATATCTAGGATTTTCTATAAACTTCTACATCCGTGTTGTCCTGGCAAATTCATGTCTCAGACACGTGAAGAATAGGGAGTCAGGAAGGTTTATTTTAAACAGCTTTTAAGCATTGCGTGGGCAGTGTTACATAATGGACGGCTTGATTTCTTTTGCCGCTGCTTTATCTTTACTGCATTTGACGCAAATAAAGATAACAATTCCTAATGTGACAGCGTGAGCTATTTCTTAATCACTACGTATTGTATTATGGCTTTTTTCAGCGTACGCTTGCCTACTCCCTATGAGTACATATACATGGAGCTATTAAAGTACGATCCCGAAAGAAAACAATGTAGACGGCAATAAATAAGAGTCGTTCTGGGGCTCCATGCTGGGCACTTGCCTTTGGCTGGAACAATTTAGCTTTCAGTGGTTGAAACCTGTAACAATGTTGCCTTCTGTCACCTACTGTAGATTTAATACTATACGGCAATCACCTGTTTCTTCTGCCAACAAAGAATGATTTTCAGCTATTGTAGCAGCAGGTCGTGCAATGTATTATTCTTGTATTTCATGGCTGATAATGGAAAAGTGACTTCACCTACATTGTCAGAGATTAAAGGCTGAAGTATAATGTCCTGGGCCTTTCTAATAACCATCAATGTCTTCACGTGCCTCACTATTTTAAGGGGCTATCCAACCTGAAAAAGGGAGAAAAGATTATTAAGTTATCTATCTATATATCATGCAGTATAATGTAAAAATTATGCTTACCCTGACCAGTTCTTGTTATGCATAATTCCCATTTTCTTTGAGATAACTATCTTCATAGAGGACAATGCAATTTTTGGTAGTCTCCCCAAAGAGGCTTTACTGTACATGTATTTGCAGTGGCCACTCTATGGGAAGGCACAGTCAGTTGCACTTTCCTATACAGCTAAGAAGTTATGCTGACACATACCAGTCGTCCAGGTGAATGGGTACTTATGGATATGGTCGGCTTATATGTCAGCAGTTCCCTCATTGCCTATGGGTTTCACACCATTTGGCTCCCAGAAGGGTTTCTGACATTTGTAGTATTCACTTTTCCTAAGCATTCTCCAGGGTGCTGGTAACTTGACATGTAGCTCTCTCTCAGCTATGTGGATGACTAGCCCCGGCCTGAAGCTCAATGGATCTTAGATTAACAATAGAGATGAGCAAATAGTGGGATATTCAAAAACTCGAACGAAATTCTATTCGAATAGCCCCCGATATTCGTATATTCGAACGAATAAAGAATCCCATTATAGTCTGTGGGAGAAAATTACTTGGGACCTGGAAATCAATATTCAACCACTAGGAGGTCACCAAGTGCACAATGACACCGCAGGAAATTATGGCAACACCTCTGGAATGCATATGAGACAGCAGGGGAAGCATGCCTGAGTACATCTAGTGATGAGCGAACATCCCAATTTACCTAAATGTCTGCCAAAGATTCACAAACAAATTATGAACGCAAAGTAGAAGCGTACGTTTCGGTCTAGCAGTACGCACTTTCGTACATATTAGGTCAGGGGCAGTGTAAAATACGTAATAACGAAAATTAACGATAACAACAAATCAGTAGTAGCAACAAAAAATCAGTAGTAGCAAGATAATAGGTTTTATCCCACACTCACAGTATACAGCCGTATACCGGATATATAATTGTTTTTACAACAATAAAATTAAAGGGCTGGTCCACTTTACAGGACGCAGACTGGGCAAATCAGTAGTAGCAAGATAAGAGCTATTATCCCACACTCACAGTATATAGCCGTATACAATATCAGATGTCTGAACACACTGCCTGTCTCACAACAGCTTCTAAATCTCTGTTTTTTATACTTTTAGCCCTAACAAGGGCTTTTGGGGCTTTGGGGGTACCTAACTTAACCTTAAAGCTTTCTCTCCCTGGTAAACAGTATGTCCCTCTCTATCTCCAACCAGCAACTGACACGAATCGGAAATCACTATTCTTATATTCAGGAGGTCACATGGTTTAGCCATTCACAGTAATAGGCTGTGTTCACACTACGTATATTTCAGTCAGTATTGTGGTCCTCATATTGCAACCAAAACCAGGAGTGGATTAAAAACACAGAAAGGATCTGTTTACACAATGTTGAAATTGAGTGGATGACCGCCATTTAATGAGTGAACATAGCCTTTCTGTGTTTTTAATCCACTCCTGGTTTTGGTTGCAATATGAGGACCACAATACTGACTGAAATATACTCTGTGTGAACCCAGCCTTAAGGTGTTTTTTTTAAGTCCTGCCTATTCCTAATGCTTGTCGCTCCTGCATGTTTATTGGCTAATCGAATTTTTACTGCATTTTTGTTCGAATATTCGAACGCAAACGAATAGCATGAATAGCGTACTGTTCAATCGAATAGCTGATCAATCGAATACTATTCGCTCATCACTAATTAGCAATAGGGCTCCTGTTCAGGAAAAAGATTCTTCTTTCTTCTTCTCTTCCTCCTGCATATCCCTTTACTAATGGACTGGGTGACCGAGGGGACAAGTCAATACTCAGTACTTTGCATGGATTTCAGCACCAAGCATACCCAGGGGCTCTTCTATGGAGATGGGAGAGCTAGACTGCTTCATGCACCTTCTGGAAAATAGGATTTACTCTCACAGAGCACAGAGGAAATGGTTTTGCGCAAAGACCTTTGTAGGGATTTACAATTATATGTTTAAGGGTTAATATATGGGTATAGCTTATCTGCTCTTTGGTGTTAAAGCAAAACAACCACTAGATGTCAGCAACAGTCACATATATCAGGACCCTAGCAATATACGAACACTGTAAATACAATGGTGCCTTGGATTACGAGCATAATTGTTTCCGGGACTGTGCTTGTAATCCAAATCCACTCTTAACCCAATGCAACTTTTGCCATAAGAAATAATTCAAATGTAGACAATTGATTCCACACCTCAAAATCCTTTTTATACTGAATAACATGTAAAACTAATGAAACAAACATTTAGAAACAGCAGAATATGTGATATTATAAGTTACTGTACAGTATAGCAATCAGCATATGGAGTATAATGTTTAGTAACTGCATAAGAATGAAAAAGAGCCGCAGTTTGTAATACAGGATAGAACTGCAGATCCCCATAATGCAGTAGCATAGTACAGCAGGTTAGAATAGAGAAGCAGGGCTGCTGTCAGAGGTCTGTGTGGTCACATGACAGCAATGGGGAAGGGGTGTGTGTTCAGCATGGACCAATCAGGAGGTGAGAACCACAGAGCTGTGGAAGAGGACAGTAACAGAAACTTTTCTATACAGCAGTGTGAATGGCTGAGTGTGAGTCCAGGCACATTGTAGCAGTAGTGTGTATAGCTGATTGTAAGTGTAGGCACATTATAGTAGCAGTGTGTATAGCTGAGTGTAAGTGCAAGCACATTATAACAGCAGTGTGTGTAGCTGAGTGTGAGTGCAGGCACTTTATAACAGGAATGGAGAGGGTGGGAAACACAAAGGCTGATAGAGAGTGCAGAAAGGAATGAGCAGGGCAGATATGGGCACATAAATGCAGCATTCTATGTCCGGGGAGAGAGTGGTTACAGCTATGAGGAGATTACCTCCACAGTCCTGTCCCCTGATGCAAGCCCCAGCCTGAAGTGGATCTGCTGTGATTTGGAAGGTGAGGGAGACTTCCTGGGTCAGAGTACAGTGCAGTAGACTACGCTATGCAAACCATGCCTTCCCCCCACTTCCCCTTCAACCAAGTATAGGGAGCTCTTAAACCAAAGCAATGTTCTTAAACCAAGTTACAATTTTGAAAAACTGTGAGCTCTTCTTGCAAAACTCTCTCAATTCGAGTTACTCTACCAAGGTACCACTGTATTAGGTAAATTAAGTACAATTTTGAACACTGGTAAAGTCCGGCAAACGATAATCAATAAGAAACATAAAAACAAGCAATGAGACTGCACATAAGTTATAGTCACAGATACCTACCCCCGCCCCCCCCCCCCCCCCCAAGCACAGGTCATAGAGCATGCCTGTTAACAGGGTTATATTTGCTCTATAAAAGTATTTAATGAGTGACATTATGATCCCTAGCTAAGCACTGATCATGTATAATGTATAATACAGACATAAAAAAGCTGGAATTGCTTATGCTTTCCCAGAAATTCTTGCAAAAAAAAATATATGATATATATATATATATATATATATATATATATATATATATATGATAGAGCCCGGGTATGGACAAAATATTGATCTTTAATAAATACTTGTACGAAGAGATGAGCGAACCAGATTAATTGATCTGCACTCGTATCCCTCAGGCTGCCGACTCCATGCAGAGGGAGGATACCACCTGGGGACCACCTGAAATATGCCTGGGTGGTATCCTCCCTCTGCACGGAGCGGCCAGCTTGAGGGATACGAGCTCAGATCAGTTTCACTTTGTACGAATTAAACCACATCTGGTTTACTGATCTCTGCTTGTGATATTGAATAACTGATCCGAGACATTTGAGTGAAAATCCCACAAACTATAGCATGGTTGGTATACAATAACTTTATAAAATGTGTTAGTGCAGGTTTCTTTTTACTTCTACAGAAATATTTTATACCACAAGAGGGCAGAAGAGCATTAGTTTTAACACAAAGTGAGTTCTACATGACACACTTACATATAGTTATATATTATAGATATGTTTATATGGTAAGTATACACTACATACACTTTTATGCACCTAACGGTTTATACATTTTAATAGTTTTTTTTGTTGATTTTATATTTCATTATTGTAAATATTAATAAACAAATCAAGTAAGTTATATGAAAGTGTACCTTAACTTACCATTCTTGCGTTTATTGGATCTTTTTTTTTGCTATTCACTGTTATATGGTATAGAGCGGGTTTCTCAAACTCAGCCAAGTACATGGGCCGTACATAGACAAGAATTTAAAGTTGACGAGACACATAATTTTCTAATTTGAAACAACACAAAATTATTGATAATCGGCTATTTTCCCCATATAGTAATAACGCCCCTATATAATAACAATAGCCCTCTGTGTCTCCATATAATAATATTAATAATACTAATGTCTCCCATATAGTGATATGCCCTCCTGTGCCTCCACTCAGTAATAATGCCCTCTGTGTCCCCATGTTGTGATAATTCCCCCATGCCTCAATCCAGTAATAATGCCCCCCTTTGCCTCCATTCAGAATAAAACAAAAAACAAAAAAAAGATCACCTAGTCCCAGTTCTAAGGAGCCCCCTGTCCCTCTAGCCTTGCAGTGTGACAGCCATAGGGATGGGTTTCCCCAACAGGCCTGCTAATATCATTGCATTTCTTTGGCCAGTCAGAGGACTGCACCCCTGCGGCTCATAGGCTGAGAGTGGTGGAGAGGGGAACTGAAAGCTGTCCTGAGAACGCTGATGCAATGAAAGAGATGTTGGGAGCTCCGGCGCCCTGCTAGCTGCAGATAGACAGCCAAGCTTTAAAACATTTGCTTTAAAGCGACTCTGTACCCACAATCTGACCCCCCCCCAAATCACTTGTACCTTCGGATAACTGCTTTTAATCCAAGATCTGTCCTGCGGTCCGTTTGGCAGGTGATGCAGTTATTGTGCTAAAAATTTACTCTCAAACTGGCAACCCCGTGCACTACGGGAGTGGCCTGGATTGTGTATACATTAGGCTGGCACAACCTCTCTGTCCCTCCTCCCCACCCTCCTCATCATTAGGAATGCTCCAGGCAGATTGCCTACTATTCGTCAGCTGTGTCAGCCCAGCACATGGGCTAGATCGTTAAGGACCTGTGCAATGTTCAGCATGGAGAGAATGTTCCAGTGGCATTCCTAATGATGAAGAGGGTGGGGAGGAGGGACGGAGGGCTGGTGCAAAGTTAGGACACTGATACTCCCATTGGGCACGGGGCTGCAAGTTTAAAAGTTGTTTTTTAGCACAATAACTGCATCGCCTGCCGAACGGACCCCAGGACAGATGTTCGATTAAAAGCAGCTATCCGAAGGTACAAGCAGTTTGGGGGGGGGGGGTCAGATTGTGGGTACAGAGTCACTTTAACTTGGTCTCTTGAAGTCAGGGAGAAGTTGTAGTTGGGCCTTTGGACCAGATGCTCTGGGGAATTATTAAGACCGGAGTATCTGTATGCTGGTCTCCTGTAAATCTCCTCATGCCTCACGCCAGATTTATTGAGAGGCACACTCTTCTCTGTAAATCCAAGGAATCTGCCTGCCTAGAGGTCTAAATAATTTATTGTGATTTTTTTTTTATTTTGGACAGAACAACTCTTAAAAATGGAGTTTGTAGTCTGGACCACCTGTACCTTCTGTATAACAACTGTATATGTCAGTGGATGGGGCTTCCATAGTTGCAAAGTGAAACTTATGTATTAACACAACATTGTTTATAAGGTACGTGGTATATCGCCCACCTGGGTGCAGAGCAGCGTATGGATGCTCACTCTATAAATGATGAAGATCAAACACCAGCTTCCCCCCCAAGTTCAGATGTAATCTTCACACTTTATTAAGTTATGCATCAGGTAACGCCATATTCACAAACTTTGTAGCCTGCTTACGGGTTCTGAACAATTGTTCTTAGTCATTGCAGTCTTAGTCATTCCTATGATGAAGAACAACAAAGGGCAAGCAAGACATCTGTTAAGATGGTTTTACCTGCTGTATAACCTACGAAGGCATGACGATTTTATCTGACCCTGTCAGAAGGCTGGATCTGGCTTTTTATTTTTTCAGAATCTGTTGTGTGATGTGACTAATAATACATCTCCCTCAGATCATTTTTGAAGTTTAATAAATGATTTAACCCCCTCCAGAATCCTTCCCACCCCCCGCCAAAAAAACTGAATAAATTCAATTTTCAAAATATATTTTTATATAAAACATTAAAATTAGAAAAAAATACAGATACAGTATTTGTTAATATCACATCTGTAATGACCTCAACTATAATAGCATATCACGAACTGGAGAGAATGGAACCGCTGCACATCCCATCTATGGCTGATACTAATGCCGCTAGGCCTATATTAAAAATCAACACCAGAGTGTCTGTATATGAATTGATCAAGCCATATTGCCCCGTGTACCACCGCGCAGGTCCTCTGGTCCACACGGGTCCCTACGCTAACTCCACACCGTGTCAGTCAGCGACCGCCAACCCCACAAAGCGTGTACGTGCAGGGAAGGGAGGCCATGGAACGGCCCTGCAACCCCAATGTCACAGGACCAGACCCAAAAAGCCCCACCAAAACCCAGTCAGCACCACCGGCGGGGAAGGCTGCCCCCAAACGACACAAGTATGGATATGGTATTACACTTACCATTGCTGCTCTCACAGAATGGGGAAGACATAGGGTCCAGACATGTGAGCACAGGCATATCCTGCTAATATTGGTTTTAATCCCTCCTGTTTTTTCCCATTCTGTTTGCTGCAGCTATGGTGAGTGTAATACCTTATCCAGACTTGTGCTGCTTGGGGGCGACCTTCTCCGCCAGCGGTGCTGGCCGGATTCTGGTGTGGTGTTTTTGGGTCTGGTCCTGTGGCATGGGGGTCGCAGGGCCGTCCCATGGCCCCCGTTCCCTGGCTGTGCACGCCTGCGGGGTTGGTGGCCACTGACTGGCACGGTGTGGACTTAGTGTAGGGACCCATGTGTATCAGATACCGGCACGAGGTACATGGGGCAGTATGGCTTGATCAATTCATACACAAAATTCTGATGTGTTTTTTATTTAGCCTAGCGGCACTAGTATCAGCCATAGGTGTGAGGTGCAGCACTCTGTTTCTTCCCTGAACCGTATAATAGCATATCATTATTCATCCCATTCGGTGAATGCTGTAAAAAAATATAAAGGAAAAAAAATCAGCAGGAGAATGATGATATTTTGTTAATCCACACCCACCCTGTACTGAGGGTTGGAAAGTGAATAACACTTTACTGGTTGTAAAATAGATAAAATTACTGATGAAATACAAATGCAGTATGGATCAAATACTTATGCATTCATATTTTAAAAGGTTATTACAGTCAGAATTAACTTTTAATTTGTTGCTGCCCAGACGCAGAACATAACAAACAGCCTATTGTCCCGTTTCTGCGCTTCCTCTGTGTCCTCTTACATTATCTGCGGGACGATCCCGCCTCAACGGCTGAGATGGACTCTGCTGCAGTGACAGCTCAATCAGCCAAGTCAGGGATTGGCTGAACGGCCTGTCAGTTCAGAGAAGCTGCAACGCATGTTGCTGGGAAATAAGCAGAGGTCAGGAGAAGACCGGGAGAATGGAGAGGTAATGTATGAACAGTTTACGGCAAGGGCTGCACAGACATTGCTAATGATGTCCGTGCAGCCCTTGCTAAATGCTAATCGAGCTGTTCTAATCTAGCAGATTACTTTCTTGATCTGCCAGTGTAATAGGACCCTAAGTCAGTGATTGGTTGGGCGGTCTCTGCTCTCTGCTCTCCATGAGTTGGAATGCAGAGTACTTCCAGCTGCTGCCTCTAAGGGAATCTATGAGAAATTGTCCCTTTCCCTTCCCTTATGCTTCAGGATGTGGTAAGTGGACTAATATAGAACATTGTTGATATGTAGAACTGTAAATGAGTTGTTCATTAGGAATTGATATATGTACACTGGGTTGCCCGTTATGAATTGATTTACTTACCCTCACATTTACTTACCCTCACTTACCATCACATGAATTTGATTTTATATGAACTATATGGGAGGTGTACATATGGATTTTATGGACTTTGTATGAAGGTTTTATATGTGTATTTTTTATGTGAATTCTGTAGATGTCACCTTGACTATGTAAATTTTGCACTGATGTGTATAGGGTTAACTACCTGGGAGGAGGAAATGGACCGCCCCCCCTTTAGCCTAATCATTGTGATTCCTTGCTGTATATAAGTATGGTCTGTGTCATGAGCATACTATGTTTGTCCTGAATCTGACAAAGGGGCGCCATAGCCCTGAAACGCGTTATTGTTGGACTGAATAAATCGTGTTTCATGTGAACATCGGGTTCTACTACGTTGTTTGGTGGTGAGCGCAATCTCCAGGTAATTTTTTTGTCATTTTTGGCACCTTTTGGTTTTACCTGGTTGAGCGGTCTGTCACTGCGCGGAGAGCTAAGAATAGGTTATGTTATGTGCCTGGGCAGCAACATATTAAAGGTTAATTCTAAGCAGAATACCCCTTTAATGCCTCTAAGGCTCTGGTTACACAGAGTAAAACTGGTGGAATTCGCCAGCCTCCGTGTCATAATAGCAGTCTATTGGAGGCTCGGGCAAATTCTCTCTCCACGCTGATGAATTCTCCACCATGGAATTGGCCCTTATATGGCATATATTGCAACATGGATAAAATAGCACATAACAATAATAATAAGAATAATAATAATACATATAATATTATTAATAATAATAATAATAATAATAATAATAAAAAAACACATACAACACTTTTTAAATATGTGAATATTTTATTCACCCATGTCATAATGCCCATAGATTACTATTAGTATCAAATCAATCTGCACAAATGCTAAATGCGCCTGTACGAAAGCCAATGAGCCAGTAAAGTAAGTATCCTTATCATAGAACAAGATATGTAATTTGTGCAGATATAGCATTGTGATGACAGATAAATGCTTCTTAAATGCATGTGTAAGCTGCAGAAATATCCCTACAATACATTTATATGCAGAGTTGGTGGTCTGTGGTAAAAGGTAATAGAAGCTCACTACCCCTATAGTGCATGTTAACAAATGTAATGGCATTGGAGAGATAAAATGCATGTCTCCTCTAGGGTCATGCCAGTTAATTATTGTCACCCAAGAATTTATTATTCCATTGTCATAAAATTGCTCTAAGATCAATAGTTTTGCTTGATGCTCTCTTTTATTCCCTTTGCGTGCCAGTGGCAGTGTAAATGTCCATTTATTTCCTTGATGACATGGTGGGAGACTTGTCACACATTGTGCAGGCAGGGATGTATCTCGCAGCTATGCGTGACTGTCTTCTGTACTTTAGTGATGTCATTGTCATATGTGTTTTCCCAGCAGTTCGAAGATGACACATTTCTTAGAAGTGTGATCTGCACATAGATGCCTCATGTAGAAGTGGTCGCTGCTGGAGATAGGTCAGATTGCCGGGTGTAAAGGGGTTAACTACTGGAGATGGAACAAAAGAGACCGTAATACAAGAGTTCAACAATGCTGTTTAGTAAAGGGAGAATAGAAGATTACACTACACCTCACCTTATGCTGCAGAAAAATAAAAATAAAATACATAAAATATACATAAAATAGGTCATATTTACTATAGGGATTGATTTACATAGATAATTTCACAGAGATTATCCAAAGATATAATGCTTATTAGTTGATCGGCAGGGGCTTGACAGCTGGGAGCCCCACTAATCCAAAAGAGGGTCAGTTGTCCCCAGACATGCACAATTATCAAGTCCTGTAATGTCGGGCTGTGTAATACGACCCTTAGCCTTTAGCTTTAGCCTTTAGCCTTAAGAAGAACAAGCAAAGAAAAAATTATCTATCTTGCTATCGTGCACTGTGCAAAATTGCCATTTGGTGCCCCCCCCCCCCCACACACACACGTCGCGCCCCATACCATTTTTAATCTTTATCGTTTTTCTCCCTTTAAAAAAACAGTCTTACAGTATCACACAAATGACATACTGTATGGAACTATACAAGATGAAAAATAATGAAAAGTGTTAAAAAGAGTGAAAATACATTCCTTGTCTTCTCTAAACGTCACTATGAGGAAAGCCTCCACAGAGGGGCTAGAGCCGTCTCTATTTAAATATTGGGAGGGGAAACTGCCGTTAGCCAACTTATCTGAGCAAATACTCAAGGGCTGGGCATCTATTAGGGCGGCAGTTATCTGTGAACAGTGGCGGGAAACATATTTTAAATTGATCCACCATGCAACATATGGGTTTAATGTCCCTAGAACCCCGGATCACCCGGAGCGGCTTACTGCTTGTCCTAACTGTGGGGACCCATTGACTGACCTCTACCACGGGCTCTTTACTTGCTCGAGGGTGCAAATATTTTGGCAGGCCCTTCTAGATTTCTTAAGAGCCAAACTTCAGGTGTCTTTGCCCTTAGATCCACATCTGGTGGTACTGCACATCCCTCCGGATGATTCTACAATCTCCCATCTCATACATGTGTTTTTGTTAGTGGCCAAGAGGTCTTTGTTAGCCCGATGGTTGGTGCCAGAGATGCCCTCTGTATCCCATGTTCTTCAGCAGGTGAAGAGATACCTGCTATTGGATCAGATTGATGCGGAACCCCAACGGGAAACAAAAGCCAAACCGTTTTTCAAAAAATGGAGAAAATTTATTGTATCTTTTCTGGAACCAGAGGAAATATATGAGGTGGTTCGTCCATTCCGTAATACGAAATGGTATCTTCAAGCAGATTTGGGGGGTTCCCTTGGTGCTCTACGACTTCCTGATTAAGGGTCTTTTGGTGGACCTGAGATTTTGGATCTTGTGACTCACTTCGCAGGAATGGGTGGGGTGGGGTGGGAGGGGAGAGGGGGGGGGGTAGGTCTTTGTGTGTTGGGGAAGAAAAACAAAAAAAAATTTTATCTGGACAAATTCCTGTTTGCTGAATCTGCTTTTCATATGCTGACTTGTGTACTTGTCTTGGATGAATAAAAACATGTTTAAAAAAAAAAAAAAAAAAAAAGAGTGAAAAACTTGTTGTGATTGGGTAAGCATACATGTTTTGTGAACAATATGCCCTAAAATCTAATCCATGATAAACACTTAAAGGGGTTGGCCACTTAATAGTAAAATTGTTCAGTGTACAGAATTGGTAAGTGTACTCACAGCACTTACTGACAGCAGCTTCCTGTGTACCTCATAGAGCTAAAATCAGATTCCCCTTCTCCAGGATGTGCTGTCCTGCTCTGTGGTGAGTCTGTCCATAAGATGGCCAACACGGAGGAGCATGTGACCATGCCCTGTCCCCAAGTGTCCAACACTGAGCCTGTATATGCCTATGGTGGATACTGGGGGGATAGGGCATGTGTACATTCTCCTCGATGTCAGCCATCTTATGGACAGACTCACCACAGAGCAGGGCAGCACAGCTTGGAAGAGGGGAGTCTGATTTTAGCTCTATGAGGTACACAGGGAGTTGCTGTGAGTAAATGTTGTGAGTACAGTTACTAATACTGTACATCGAACTATTTTACTATAACATGGCCAACCCCAAAATAAAACCTAAAAAGTGTGACACCTAATTATGTGTTTTTAGAGGAAAAGGAGGGTACCCTCTCAATATATTCTGGTGCTATACAGTGGTCCACGTTTTGTGGTATTCCAGCACCAATGGCCATCTATACTTGATACATTATTTCCTTTTTTTTCTGAACTTATTAAAAAATCATGGACAGCTAGTATTTCTAGTATTTTATGGACAAACTGGGAAACTATAATGAATCATAAAGATCATGAGTGATATATGTCTACAAACAGAATACAGATATGAGCACATTAGGAGACCATAATGTAAGCTATAATTGATGATAATTACTAGATTCTGTACAAGCTCCTCCAACTTCAAAGCAAATGACAGATGCATTCATTTTTTATGGATGCTGGAAAAAAATTCTCTATTTTTACAGACTGTCCAGCAATTTACAGATAGTTGTCAAACCTCACACAACAAAATGTAGTCAACATTTTTTATATAGGTTTTTTTCCTTTTTTTTTTTTTTTTTTTTTTTTTTTTAGTACAAAGCATGGATGACACATACACACACTACATAAATTATTAACTAATCCGACTTTAAACATGGTCTAAGCCCAGTAAAAAAAGGAATATAACATGACATTGCCACTGTGTTTTTTATGATTTTGACACAATTCATGTTCCAGAGGCAGCAGAAGTACAAGACTCCCTCTCTCCTCATATAATGTAAAAAGGGTGAAGAGAAGCTGAGAGGTGGGGAGAAATACAATTTACCAAGACTTTTTTTTACTTAAGTCTGGCATGTAAGAAACCGCCCTTACTAAATTACCCCCTACTGTATATACCAGCCATTAAAGGGTTAAAGAAAAAAAAAGAATATGCTATGATTGTTAATCCATTAGCTGCCATGCTGATTTGTTGGGATTGAGAATAGTGGGCATATTATTTAAGATCTGTCTTGGGCACCAGAGGAGTTCCTCCCATCCCTGCCCACCACCCTCACCCATATACTGTTAAAATACAGCTAGTTAGATTAACCCTACAGAGTGGTGACAAAGAGATTTTAATTATGTTAGTGATTTTATTTATGTTATAGAGACCCTGAGAGCACATCAGCATGGTGCACAGCAATTTCTCATTATCTCCATTGCAGTGGGTTGAACCATAGCTGTTTTTTGCCCATAGTGCACACACAGGGGGTGGCCAATCACAGCACCTACTCTTTACTGTTATGCCATGACATTTTGGTAATAAAGGTGCACTGGACCGAACAGGGTGGCACTATGCTGGGGGATGATTTACAGCACACTACTATAGATGGCATGTGGAGGGAGAAGGGGTTACTGATGCACTGGGTTTAAAGGAGCTGTGTGATAAGACATTTAACAGCAGCAGTGCAGCAAGGCAAGGGTTACACTGAGCTCTGAACTCCTGCTGAGTTAAAGCCTCGATAAGAGGATCTTTTAAATGACAATAACTACAGTATTTAAACATAGCTGGAAATTTGGGACTATGATTATTAAAGATAAAGAAACCCATTTAACTGGTTACATCCCATTTTTATTACGTGTATGAGATGTTTTATTGGAAACAACACCAGTAACAAAGATATTACAGATGTACTCCTGTAAGAAAATTATATTTAAATAAAAACTATCACCTCAAAATATATACCTTTCTAATATAGTGTTATCACTAATAGTACTGGCTTCATAGGCTTTTGTGTGATTCACTCCTGACAGGAAATGGAAAAGAGCAGAACTACAAAATGAGTATTGTCTCCAGCTCCTCGGCTCCTCCCTCTCTTCGTAGACAACGCATCATCCTCTGATGTCACAGGAGGCTTGGCTGGATCTTGTTTCCTCAGCGTTAGTCCTACCCCATTGAGTGATATCACCATCTCTGACAGCCCCTCTAGCCTACATCACTATCTCCTTGTCATATACATAGATACATACATATCTTTATTTGGACATTTAGGTTGTGTTTCATTTTTGATGTGTTTTTACTGTAATTTTCCTACAAATTTCGGAAAAATAATGCCATGTGTGAACACAGCCTTAGGGGAAGTGAGGTGTGATTACAACATGCTGCCTTGTGCTGAATAAAGCATCAGGTGCTGTAAAATGACGGTGCAATAGTCTGCAGTAAAATGAGATGTTCTGCAACAGCTTTGGGCAGGGAACTGGCAGGAGTGCTGAGGGAGAGGAGTAGGTAAGCGGAGGACTGAACAGCTAAGGCAAAGCAATGCATTGCATCCTGGGACTTGTAGTACTAAGGATCTGCTTGATCAGGAAGTACAACAATGAAATACAGAACTAAGTCTCCCAAAACAAATGGATTTTAGTGGTTTCAGAACTGGGCAGACAGGTAAGCAATGCTATATACTTTTACAGCAGGTTTATTTATTTTTTTTTTTTTTTAACTGATAGCGGAGTACCCCTTTAAGGACATTGCTTTACCTGTACATGGTTATCCCATTATTTTCATGTGTTACATAATAAAGCTAATATAAACCAGTTACCATATTGCATATAAACACCTATAAAATAAGCAATCAAAATGACTAATCCTTTAATTATATTAATGCTCCAAATCTGGATGACCAGAAGTGACACATTTCCTAATGTCCCCTATGCTGTACATGTTGTACTGCCAGAAGTGGATGGGGCTTCAGATCAGAGGATATAATCAGTTCCATTTCATATAGCCAGCAACACGTTGTATTAAGCTATCTGTGTAATGGGAACTTACACAGCTAAAAATAATAAGCTTGAAAATCCGGAGGGAGAAAATAATAAGATTATTTTTTTCATTTTTTCCGTCCATGGAGCGTTACAAAAGAAAAGATGAAATCTCTATTTTTTCTGTTTATACCCCAGTAATTAGGAATCAGTCATGTTTTCGGCATAGTACTTTGGTATGCTCATTTAGGTGCAGGCGCAGTGTAATATGCATCTGGCCCATTCAGCCACTTCTTCAGTTTATCTTATTAATGCAATGGCTATAAACTTAATTTTCTGGCACAATTCTCCTACTGCTCATGCTTACCAGAAGCAATGTAATTCACGATAAAACACCATATTTAAGGACTTCTCTGCATGAAACTAAAAAGTAAGAAAGAAAGACTTTATTGCCATTTTGCAACATAAGAGAGTCTAGTAGTTATAGTACCATTACTTCTTATTACCATCTGGCCACTGTACAATGCGGAGATAGGACATTTACAATATAGCAAAACCAATAAACTATACAGCTAGCAGCTTGCTGTTCAACATAGATAGGGATTGGGACAACTGGTGAACAGATAGCAATGTTATGGGTTCATTGATTAGGAAACAAGGTCAACCCACCTGGTCCGTTCCATCAGAAGAGCCAGTGTAGCGCAAACTGCTGAAATCATTACTTCTGGCTATGATGGAAAGGTGTCAGACACACAGTGCATTATAAGGAATCTGTCAGCTCCCGAGTCATACCTGAGATGCTGACAGTGTGCTGTAGCTGGTAGTTTCCTTGTGAGCATGTTGCCTTTTGGTAATTTGTCTGTGGAGTGGATTATGTGCAACCTCAGGTCTCCTACTGTAATGAGGAGTCAAAAAGGAGCTGTGGCTCAGTGTTTGTGCCTCACTCTGGCACACCTCACCACTCCTTCCTCCTCCCTCTTCTTCATGAATAATCAATGCTGCCCGGTCTCCTGCTCACTCAGCTGTCAGCCAGTCTAATTGCAGATCACTCCTCTGATGGCAGATACTGGCTGACAGCTGAGTGAGCAGGGAGCCGAGCAGCATTGATTATTCATGAAGAAGAGGAAGGAAGGTTAAGGTGTGGTAGAGTGCAGCACAAACACTGAGGCACAACTCCTCTTTGACTCTTCATTACAGTAGAAGACCCGAAATTGTGCAGAATCCACTCCACAGACAAATTACCAAAAGACACCATGCTCACTAGGGGACTGCCATCTACAGCACACTGTCAGCACCAGATTCCCTTAAAATCTTGCTGTGTATGAGGCGGTGTTGCAATATAGCACAAGATATTAAAGGGGTAGTCTTATCACAATAGCTATAAAAGAGTAGGTCAGTAAAAGTTAAGAAACTTTGCAATTGGTTCTAATTACCTTTTTAGTACTGTCTCCCTGCTAGGCAACTCTGAGTTGTCTGTCATGTCCACAGCTGGTTGTCTAGGTTTCCAACCAACTCGCTGCTCACTGCTCTGGAGGGAAGGGTGGTCAGCAGGTGCGTAACTACCACTATAGCAGCCATAGGGGTTGCTGCTATGGGGCCCGCTGCATGAGGGGGCCCCGTGGCCTACTCCTGCAATACACTGGGCCCCCTGAGCTGTCATCATTTGCAGCACCAGGTGGCTGAGCAGGCCTCCGGGGTTCTGCAAATGTCCCTTTAACTAATTGCTTGGAGTTATGCAGTTATGACTACACTTGATGGCTTAGTGGTCAGTCGGGAAGGGTGCCTAATCAAAAGTTTGCTATGGGGACCAGCCATTTCTAGTTACAACCCTGGTGTTCTGGATCTTGGAGCATGTATCAGGGAAGATATATGTACTGGCTCCCCTGTCTGCATACCTTATCTGCAATAAACCATCTTCATATTGACATCTCCTAGCCCCATGGAGCTATCAGGACAGGCCCTGGCATAGCAGAGCCTAACACACAACAGCAAAGTGGAGAGCAAAGGAGTACAGTGCTGCTGGCCAGAACAGCCAATGACTGATGAGGTGCCCACCCTTCACCCAAAGCAGGAAGTAAAAGTAGGCCAGGAGCATGAAGAGGGGTATTTTTTTTTTATTTAGAGTTTACACCTAAAAATTTTAGGGTTCAAAAATAAAAGCATATACCCAAATCAGTAGCAGGTTCTCTATCTACCATCTACCATGTGCCAACTATAATACCAGTGACTTGGACCTTTTTAATAATCAGCCTGTGACCTAAACCAGTACACCTCCAATACGCATGACCCTGCCTCATCAATATGCCAATGAAGTCATGGCTTATTACACCTGAGTAGTACACTATATTTGTGAATTTTCAAGAGGTCTTTATTATTACCTAGTATTCCATGTCTAGAAATCCACTTGTGAAACATCACATAGAGCCACAGATACAGGACTAGTGTAATCGCAGCACATTTCATTGTTTGGGATGTTTATATTTGTTTCTGGGTTTAGAATATTAGAAATAGTATTGCTGCTATCTCACAAGAAATGAATAAGTCCAATAGATGAAGCAAAAGGAAAACAAAACCCTCCTCATACAATAGAATAATGAATTATCAGCACAATGAAATGAGATAGGATGTGCTTCCTTTGAATGACCTTTTAGCATTCTTACAAGATGTTTAGAGCTGGAAATATTGGTATTGCTGTTTTTGTCGAGCTGATCCATTGTGCTATATCACTTGTTCCATCTATAATTTGAAGTCACCACTTCACTTGTAATGATTCTTATGAAAGGTGCAGGTGGCACATACAAAGCACCCTCCCAAGCTGTGGCAATGAATACACTTGCATTGTTATTGACCCGAAGACGATTAATTTTAGACATGTATTATTAGACTGGAGGACCACCTTATTTCCTTTCCAGTAATGATGAAAACAAACCTATGCTTTTAGCTGCCTTGCATTCCTAGAAAATATTTCTATTGGCAGATGCAATGTGGATGTGTACTGCATACAAATATGTATGTAAATAGTTAACTCTCATTATACTACAAGTAAATATAAGAATTCACTGGGACACTACATTGTTTTTATTAGATCCTTCCTAATTTTTTACAGACATTGCTACAGCAGTCACTATAACCATATCATTCCTTCTGCATAAGTCACCATTTGTACACCAAAGAGAACCTTCTCTTTTTTCCATACCTATCTCTGAGCTCCTTTCTTCTATGCTTTTCTCCTCCTCCACTCACAGGGGATATTACACCACCTGTAGGAGGTTGTCACATGGGAAGAGGAAGCATACATCCACTTGAGTCTTAGTTTGGTCATTGAACAGAGAGGATGCAGAACAAGTTGGCCCCTGCTGCGGTCCTGCTGGGCCCTGGCTTTGCCAGGTCCCCACTCCAGGACTAGTCAGTAGTCTTATTCAGGTTGTTGAGCAGAGCAGATGCACATGGGAGACTCAGACACCAGTTTCTTGAAAGCAGCACTTCCACACACTATGCAGCGTTAAAGGAAAAGTTTGGCGATTTTTATTTAAGTATTGTAGTGCCCCCCCAAAAGTTATACAAATCACTGATATACACTTATTATGCGAAATGCACAGAAAGTGCACTTACTACTGCATCAAGGCTTTACTTCCTGGATAAAATGGTGATGTCACTACCTGACTCCCAGAGCTATGCGGGCTGTGGCTGCTAGAGAGGATGATGGCAGAGGGATGCTCAGTGTCCCTCCAGTGCCCTGTGTCCCCCTGCTATCATCCTCTCCAGCAGCCACAGCCCACACAGCTCTGGGAGTTGGGTCGTGAAATCACCATTTTATCCAGGAAGGGAAGCCTTGATGCAGTAGTAAGTGCAGGGAAAAAAGCACTTTATAAACATTTCCCATAATAAATGTATATTGGTGATTTGCATAACTTTTGGGGGGCAATACAATACTTTAATAAAATTTTTAGCCGGACTTCTCCTTTAAGCTACTCAAGGGAGAGGACAAGTCAGAGAAACTCCAACCCACACCGAGAACAAGTCTAAAGGTGCAGGACAGTATCCTGATAACTAGAGGAACTGATCCGGATAGAGCAAAGTTGCTAGAAGCCTAGGTACTCTATTTAGCAGCACGCGTGTAACCAGGAAATCTTGGCCACTCTGCTCAAGTCCGGTTACAAGGTCTTGGGCTTGTGTCACCCTCTAGAATGGGTCACCCGACACTGGTGGGCAAAAGTTGGTAAAGCGACAAAGGTCGAAACATGGGCACAAGTAAACATCTATTTTTAAGTCTTCAGTATTCTACTATTTCTACTTCTTCTAAAGTTCCGGGCAGAGCACATTACTACTTGGGTTGGTACTCTCATGACACACTCCTCTCCTCTCCTCTGAACCTGCAGTCTAAACTTTTCTCCGCTGTTCTGGACTCTCAGCATAAACTCCTCTCAACTACTCACAGCTTCTTTACACTAAAGGTCCTCAGTACAGCTCCTGTCTTATCAATTCTACAGTCTGTTATCAGCTATTGTACAAAGTGTCTCTATAGTAAAGAAGATCTATTTATGCTAACAAGTCTCAGTGGTTATTACTCAAGCACCTACACAATAGATACTACCTCCTTGGGTCATCTCCCCTTTCTGTGGTTGGTGCTACTGATAGTCTGGTTGGGTCACAACTCCACTCCGGACCACCGTGATAAGTACCCAAGGGACCCACTCACAGCCCGGCAGGTTACTGACTACAGGGGAAAGGGTATAGCTTGCCACTCTAAAATAAAAGCAGGTGTGCCTCTATACCTGTGTGCCCACCTGGCACTGGCGTCACAACAGTATACCATCTGGCTGAGCTATACTTCAACCAACCACCACAGTAGTGGCGTCATACAGTACCATCTGGCAAGTGACCGGTCGAGCCTCACAGCAGTGCACCACAGGGCCCTCTGCTGCGACCAAAGACTGTCTAAGCCCTGCAGTTCTCAGTCCCCTGCTCTGATCAAGCATTGCAGCATGCAGCACAGCGCTATTAGTACAAAGCATGATCCACCCCCCTTACTGTCTGTCAGTATTACTCCCTAAGATTGATGTTCAGAGTTTGGCTTCCAGCTCTCAGTCCACATGGAGGGGAAGGGAAGTGGTGCACATGCTATAACCTACCCTGGTCTCCATGACTATTGAGGTTAGAAGTAAAACATTTGATAACTTTGCAAACTGTCATAAGCTAAGAGACAGGTATAATTTGTTTTACCTCCCTATTTTATCACGTATCTTATCATGTTTGCAGCTCCCCCTGAAGTCTACATAATAGATTCCCTATAATGTACTTAACAGGTAAGTGGCCAGATTTGCAGTTTATTATTATATGCCTCTAGCAGCCAGCAATTAGCGTTTTAATAGAATTGGGATATCCCTTTAATTTCCCTTAGTGGTCACTGTGGCCAGTTAGAATGTTACCTTTTCAATCCGTGCCAATGCAGAGGAATTGGAAATTGCTCAGAACAATTGAGTTCTTACCACTATTAAAAACACAGAACTTTGAACATAGTTAGGTACAAGGGTGCACTGTCATACCTTTGAAGAATGTCTTTAGTTGGACTTTACTGTAGATTCATTAAACACCTACAATATACTGTACCATAACTAGCATTTTGGGAGGAAATGGGGGGGGGGGGGCTGCAAGCAGAGAAAACTTTTTTATGTCATAGTACAGTCATGGACAAAAGTTTTGAGAATAATACAAATGTTAATTTTTACAAAGTGTACTGCTTCCGTTTTTAAAATGGCAATTTGCATATACCCCAGAATGTTATAAAGAGTGATCAGCTTAACAGCAATTACTTGCAAGGTGAATATTTGCCTAGAAAATGAACTTTATCCCCCAAAACACATTTCAACATCATTGCAGCCCTGCCTTAAAAGGACCAGCTAACATCGTTTTAGTGATTGCTCCATAAACACAGGTGTGGGTGTTGATGAGGACAGGGCTGGAGATCAAACTGTCATGATTAAGTAAGAATGACACCACTGGACACTTTAAAAGGAGGCTGGTGCTTGGCATCATTGTTTCTCTTCTGTTAACCATGGTTATCTCTAAAGAAACACATGCAGTCATCATTGCACTGCACAAAAATGGCCTAACAGGGAAGAGTATCACAGCTAGAAAGATTGCACCTCAGTCAACAATCTATCGCATCATCAAGAACTTCAAGGAGAGAGGTTCCATTGTTGCCAAATAAGCTCCAGGGCGCCCAAGAAAGACCAGCAAGAACCAGGACCGTCTCTTAAAAGTGTTTCTGCTGCGGGATCGGGCTACCAGCAGTGCAGTGCTTGCTCAGGAATGGCAACAGGCAGGTGTGAGTACATCTGCACGCACTGTAAGGCGGAGACTCTTGGAGCAAGGCCTGGTCTCAAGGAGGGCAGCAAAGAAGCCACTTCTCTCCAGAAAAACATCAGGGACAGACTGATATTCTGCAAAAGGTGCAGGGAGTGGACTGCTGAGGACTGAGGTAACGTCATTTTCTTTGATGAATCCCTTTTCTGATTGTTTGGGACATCTGAAAAACAGCTTATTCGGAGAGGACGAGGTGAGCGCTACCACCAGTCTTGTCTCATGCCAACTGTAAAGCATCCTGAAACCATTCATGTGTGGGGTTGCTTCTCAGCCAAGGGAATCGGCTTGACAGTCTTGCCTAAAAACACAGCCATGAATAAAGAATGTTACCAGAATGTCCTCCAAGAGCAACTTCTCCCAACCGTCCAAGAGCAATTTGGTGATCAACAATGCCTTTTCCAGCATGATGGAGCACCTTGCCATAAAGCAAAGGTGATAACTAAATGGCTCAGGGAATACTACCGGCCAGATAGTGGAGGAGTTCCGTTCCTATTACGAAACAGTATACCATCTGAAGAACAAATACGCTGATCTCCCTGCCCCGCAACTGTCTGAAAAAATTAAGTTATATCTTGCTAATCATAAACTTCCTACCCTCCCTGACGATAGTTGGTCTGCATTGGAAGAGCCGATCTCTCGAGAGGAGTTGGATTTGGTCATCAAAAATCTTAAAAACGGTAAATGTCCAGGCCCAGACAGCTACTCTGCCTGTTTTTACAAAACCTTTGGGAGTGCTCTGGCCCCCCCGCTGCTGTCCTCCTTCAACTCTATCTCCCAGGGATCGAGCTTTCCCCCTCAGGCCCTTAGGGCACACATCTCCGTAATTCCCAAACCAGGAAAGGATAGGGAGGTATGTGGCAATTACCGCCCCATCTCCCTGATTAATATAGACATCAAAATCTTTTCCAAGATCCTCGCCATGCGGCTGGGTCCCTTGCTTCCCTCCCTGGTGCATTTTGACCAAGTTGGTTTTGTGCCTGGGAGGGAGGCCAGGGACAACACCCTCATGACCTTCTCCCTTATGGCCAAACAACATAAGATCCCTGCCTGCCTTCTCTCCATTGACGCTGAGAAGGCGTTTGATAGGATCAGATGAGACTTCCTGAAACTGGCTCTTGAGGGCCTGAGAATGGGACCTATTATGCTTTCTTACATACTGGCCCTCTACAATGGCGCCTCTGTGCAGGTGAGGGTGAATGGCGCCCTGTCTTCTTCATTTGCCATTTGCAACGGGACAAGACAGGGTTGCCCTCTTTTGCCCCTCCTATACGTTCTTGTAATGGAGCATTTGGCGGTGGCCTTGAGGGGGAACGCCTCTATTCCTGGCCTGACCTTTGGACAATCCACTTACAAGTTCTCACTTTACGCAGACAACCTGCTCTTATACATTACTTCCCCACGCATCTCACTACCGGCGATATTAGCTGAGTTTGAGGAGTTTGGGTCGCTCAGCAATTATAAAGTGAATACTCATAAGTCCGAGATCTTGAATGTGTCTATGTCCGGTGACAACTTCCAGTGGATTGCCAATCAATTTCCTTTTAAGTCCAGAATCAGAGCCTTCGGTATCTAGGGGTTGAGGTCACCCCGGACCTCAACAACCTTTTTGAGGCCAATTTCCCCCCAATGTTCCGCACTATTGAGAAAGATCTGAAAGCCTGGTCAGGCCTTTCGCTCTCGTGGTTCGGTAAAATGGCGGCACTTAAGAGGCTCTTGTATTTGATGCAGGCCCTGCCTATTGCGCTCCCAAGGGCCTTTCTGGATAAGCTCAGATCTCTTATGATCCGTTTTGTGTGGGACCAGGGGGGACCCCGCGTCAGGTACCAGATTCTAGCAAGGGCAAAGGACAAGGGAGGAACGGGTCTCCCACATATCCTGTTCTATTATTACTCTACTGTAGTTACAAGGGTTCTGGACCTCTGCCATCACCATACCACGAAGCGTTGGGTCTCGTTTGAATCAGCCCAGTCCCCCGCATGCCCTTCTGCACTTCCCTGGCTACCCCCAATGGATAGACCCTCTTCCACGTTGATTCCATATGTGACCAGGGTGCTGCTGCCCATATGGGACCGCATATTTCACAAACAGGGGCTGTCATCTAGGCCCGGACCACTGACTCCTTTATATAGCAATCCCCAACTTGCTTGGGACCAAGACACTCGCTCTATACTGGGGATCCCCCTGCATGATAAGCCCCGTCTTCATCAAGTCCTAGTGGGCGCCCGCTTACGCCCCCCCCGCAACTGACCCGGCACCCTCCCCTGGAGCTTGGCTCTTTCATAATAGGCTACAACATTATTTCAGCACACTTGCCCCTGCATCTCAGATTCACGGAGACCTTACACCTTTTGAACGCCTTTGCATCCAGTCGACCCCACCTACCCACACAATTTCTTTGATCTATGGAGCGCTGAGGGGCAATTTGGAGACAGACCTGAAACCCTCCTTTATCCTGCAATGGGAAACTGATTTGAATAAGACGTTTTCGGAGGATGATCTCTCTAAGATTTTCCTCCTTACTCATAAGACGTCTATTTCCAGCAGGATACAGGAGCGTAATTATAAAATTGTTAGTCGATGGTATCGCTGTCCGGACTGGCTTCATGCTGTATTTCCCTCTGCCTCCCCCTTGTGTTGGAGGTGTGGTGGAGCCCTGGGCACTTATATTCACATTTGGTCCTTTCTGGACATCGGTCTTCCAACTCTATAACAAAGTATGTTCTACATCAGTGCCAGCTTCTCCTGAGATCGCCCTACTGTCTCTTATCCCGGGCTCCCTGCCCCTGGTCAGGAAAGGCCTACTCAGGCATTTCCTAGGGGCGGCCAGAGCGCTCATCCCGAGATACTGGAAACAGTCCTGTCCCCCCTCTAAAGTGGAGTTGGTGGAAACTCTTAACAAGATCAGGCGTATGGAGGAACTGGTAGCAGATGACTCAGACAAACCTGCCGTTTTCAACAAGACCTGGTTTGCCTGGGATACGTTTAGGGCTTCTTCTGATCTGCAAGCCTGGCTGGGGTAGGTTCCAGTTGGTGTGGTCCCTCATTCCTTTCCCTATTCCCTCCCTCCCTCCTTCCATGTCCCGCCTACCTCCCCCATTCCCTCTTCTGCCCCTATTTCTCTTCTCTCCCCTCTTTTTCTCTTACTTATCTGATGGGCTCTATGCCTATCTTTTCTTTCTGTTTTTCTTCTATGTTTACTCAGGTTTCTCTAATGTAAAGTGATGCCTTATATGATGTTCAGTGGTGATTCACTTGTCGGTATTACGATATGTAGATAGACCCTTCCTCACTCTCCTTAAGGGCTTGTCATTCAGTTACTCCACCCCTTGGAGTCAAAGTACCAGAACTCAGTTGGAAGACTTGCCTTTTCTATAGACAACTGATATTATTCTTCCCTATTGGATCGCATTTCCGGGACTGTCTTCCTGTGAGATTAGAACTACGCTTATGGAGCATCCGATTATGTTTATTTACATGCTGTGTTACAGAGGCTCACTTTATCCTATGTACATGTTCGTGTTTTGGACGTCACTTAGTCCTGCTGTATTTCTTAACCATTTTCTTCTGCTTTAATAAAAAAGATTTACCATAAATGGCTCAGGGAACAAAACATAGAGATTTTGGGTCCATGGCCTGGAAACTCCCCTACTACTACTGTGAGCATATGCTGGGAGTCGTAGTTGGAAAGTCAAATTTTCTTTGCATTCAGGCTCAATAATTGAATCTAATATAAATGTATAATAATAAAATATTAAAAGAAAAGAAAATACTTGATGGAGACAACTGTCTGCAGCTTTGGCTTGGCTGCCCCTTTCCTTCGAGTGGCCCCTCAGTGTTCTGGAAACGGGTGGAGGACATTGTCTCCATTAGAATGGGCTGTGAAGCTAAGGCAGTTTGGACTCCACTACTAGAAGGCCTAGAGGGATGGTGATTTCCCTGAACCTGGACCCAGAGTGCCCTAGCACCCCATGGGCAAACTGTATATACTCCTGTAATTTTTGGTGTTACATGTTTCAAAAATTATTTTAATCTAGAACTGTATATATTATGTTACGTATTAGGTTTTCATGTTACAATATAAAATATAAAATTTGATTAACCTTTATTCTGTGCAAAGACAATATACTAAAGTTTTAGATAAAAATACAGGATGGAGACAACCATCAGCAGCTTTTACAATAATTCATTTCCCACCATGCCTGGACAGCCAAAACTAATGCTTTGACTGTCCAAACATGATGAGAATTGAAGTTTTGCTTTAAAGGGAACCAATCACACACAAATTGGCCATAAAGATAAGGAAACGTGCTGGTACATCAGCCAGCACGCTTCCTAACCATCCCCCTGTCCCCTCCGTCCCATGAACATTCAGCCCGCAAAGTTAGTTTAATAGTGTCCCGCGCTGTATGCAAATTACCATGTAAGTAGTCAAGGTGGGCGGGCGGCTGGTC
This sequence comes from Dendropsophus ebraccatus, assembly GCF_027789765.1. Classification (NCBI taxonomy): domain Eukaryota; kingdom Metazoa; phylum Chordata; class Amphibia; order Anura; family Hylidae; genus Dendropsophus; species Dendropsophus ebraccatus. Next base: position 55,043,086 of record NC_091455.1, read on the forward strand.
AAGTAGTCCCGGTGGGCGGGGGCTTCGTCATGTAGTCACAGGCTCCTGGGCCGCCTCCGGTGCTGTAATCACGCCCCTCCGGGCGTGTTGTAAAGCGGCTCCTAGTGACGTCACTCGGGGGGCCGGCATTGCACGTCGGCCACGCCGACGTCTTTACTGAGCTGCGCATGCGCAGTGCAGCCTGAGAAGACGCTGCTGTACTGCACTTGCGCGGCGTAGTACAGCAGCGGCTTCACCCACTGTACTGCGCACGCGCAGCTTAGTAAAGACGTCGGCGCGGCCGACGTGCAATGCCGGCCCCCCCGAGTGACGTCACTAGGAGCCGCTTTACAACACGCCCGGAGGGGCGTGATTACAGCACCGGAGGCGGCCCAGGAGCCTGTGACTACATGACGAAGCCCCCGCCCACCGGGACTACTTGACCAGCCGCCCGCCCACCTTGACTACTTACATGGTAATTTGCATACAGCGCGGGACACTATTAAACTAACTTTGCGGGCTGAATGTTCATGGGACGGAGGGGACAGGGGGATGGTTAGGAAGCGTGCTGGCTGATGTACCAGCACGTTTCCTTATCTTTATGGCCAATTTGTGTGTGATTGGTTCCCTTTAACTAGAGGGCCTGAGTTTGACACCCCTGTTGTAGAGGATACAGAGATCGTTGGAAAGTTTGTCCTGGGTGATAGAATCAAGACTGGACAGAGCCTCAGTGATCTCTATAAGACCAATAACTTTTTCCTCTGCAACAATGTCCTGTATACCTGGGCTCCACCAAATCAACTACTAATGTGCAAGGCAGAAAAGCTGAGAAAGGCCAAGCCATCTTAAAGAAGATGTAAGTATGACATCAGCCAGGACTGGACTGGGACTAAAATGTAGCCCTGGCATAGGAGGATCTCGCTTATATTGCTTACAGAGCTCTGCTTGCTGTCTGTTTTGTGCTAAACATGTTTGAGTTGATGAGGTATCATGATGAGGTATCCACAATATAGGTAATCAGCCACTGATCCGCTCCTGTTGACTTTAAAAAGTTTTGACATGTCATAGAGACATTAAAAAAACAGAAGGTGCAACAGCAACCCACAGGTGCAAGGGCTTGCCATATATACTCCTCCCAGCGTACACACGGTAAACACCTGCTCTGTAGATATCAAAAAGTGGATCTTAGCAAACTATTTGATCAAACAGAGAGTACCATGTCGCCACATTAAGGCGTCCTCGAGACATGGTCCCTACTCTAGCATTTTCACACTAGCAATGGCCTCTCCTGGGCCATAGAGACATGTCAAAAGTTTTTATCTGTCCAGGCCTGAGTTCACACCTGTTCAGATCATGAGAACCGCAGCCGCATGGTCCACTCTCTGCTTTTATTGGACTCTTATGGAGCATGTCTCTTTTTTCTGACATAGAGCGGGGATAGGACGCACTGCTGCTGTGGTCCTCTAACTGCTCTGAGCTACAGTTCTAGGTTGCACTGCTACATAGTGAACAGACACAAACTGCTTCCATCCTGTTTACTTTGTAGTGCAGGTGCCATACAGCTGATCAGTGCTGAGCAGGATATCTGCACCCTTAGGGTACTTGCACACTGCGGAATGGTGACAGATAACCCGTCATGCATTCCGCAGCTCGCACCCGCCCGAGGACTGTGGCGGGCATGCGCATCTCACCCCGTGCCATAGACTCCATTCTATGCACGGGCGGATTCTGTTGTCTGTCCAAAGAATGAGACCGCCACAGTTCACGGGTGGGTGCGAGTTGCGGAATGCACGACGGGTTATCCGTCGCCATTCCGCATTGTGCATGTACCCTTACTGATCAGAGACTAAGCTATCCTGTAGATGGTTTTTTCAGTTTATTTTTGCCTAGAAATCCCGTTTAATGCCCCCCCCCAAAGTGCAGCATATGCCACTAATATATTCAGCGTGCATTTCCCCCCATAAGTTTATCAATAGGCAATAAATACTTACAATATACCATACCTACAGTATGCTGCATTTTGAAAAAGCAACTTGGACCCAACAAATGTATTACAAAAAGTGATAGCATATCACTGGGAAGTATATATGCCTTTATATAACACACTATTCATACTATATAACACACATTCATACTATATACATGCTAATCACAGCACCACGATTCACACTGCAAACATACCATCAAACAGCAGACATACTCCATTAACACAATGAATATATACTGCATGTGCCACTCAGCCACATACTGCATGTACCACTAACATACTCATCATGCCTCTAACATGCCCACCACATACTGCCTGTACTACTCACTTACTTATCACATACCAAATGTGGTACTAACATACTCATCACATACCACATGTGCCAATTAACATGCCCACCACATACTGCATGTACCACTCACTTACTCATAACTTACCGCCTGTGCTACTCACTTACTTATCACATACCACATGTGCCACTAACATGCCCAAAACATACCACCTGTGCTACAGATTTACATATCACATACCACATGTGCCACTAACATACTTGTCTAATACCGCATGTACTACTAACATACTCTTTTAATACCGCATGTACTACTCGTTTACCCATCACACAACACATGTGCCACTAACACACTTGACACATACTGCGTGTGGTGTCCCACTAGGGGTGTTACTATTATTCACACCCTTCGTAAAAGTCTGTACTTTTTGTGGTTTTATTGCCGCTAAAGTGTTACTAGAGATGACCACTATGTCGCTGTATTGTATAACTGAAGTATGGAAGCTGCACGGCTGAAGTGTCTCAAAGGGTTATTGTGTTTGTGTGCACCAGATTCTGTGAACCAGTAGGATCTTTACTTTCTTCTATCCTATCACCTCTTTCCTTTCCACTCTTCTGTTGCACTCTTTCCACCCAACCACAGAGCACCTCACACGCTGAACGGGAAGGGGAGGAGTTTTAGTACAAATCACAGTCTTAGTCAGTACCCCGCATGGCTAGGACGCAGGACAGTACCCTCTTACAAACTTCTTTCCTGAAGCACCCACACCCTGTATGATGCAGTGATAAACCCTTCAGGAGAGGAATAGCCAACAGATCATCTCAACCCACGCCGAGGACTAGGAGTAACCCAAGTGCAGGACAGTATCCACTAAAAGAGCCAGAGAGCTAGGAACTGATCCGGGTGGAGCAAAGTTACTGGAAAGTCTATGAACTCCATCTCGCAACGCGAATGTCAGCAGGAAACCCTCAGCAGTCTGCTCATCCTAGATAACAAGGTCTGGGGCCTGTGTCACCCATTAGTATGATTCAGCCAAAGCCAGTGGGCATAAGGTGGTGTGAAGACTATAGAAAAGGTCAATACACGGGCACAGGTTGTCTTTTTCTTCTTCTCTTCTTCTACAAGTATTCCTTTATACACTCCAACATCCCGTCAGAGCACATCAACTCTACTACATCCTACTCCGCACTTATCACACAGATCTGGTGGTTCTATGTTCGAGTATTTATTGGAACTTTGTCAAGTGTACATTAAGATCCATTGTACTACCTGTTGCACACTTACAAGTAGTAAACCAAATCAACGTTATCAACTGAGTCTGTGATTATTCGCCACCACTTGCACAGCCTATACACCGCAACCTTGGGACATCTCCCCTTTCTGTGGGTGGCGGATCCTACTACTATTCGGGAGGGTCATTACACTGCTATGGCCACCTGTAACAACACTATCCCAAGGGACCCGGCAGCAACCCGATAGGACATTGACCACAGGGGAAAAGGGTACAACCGGCCTTACACTTTAAAAGCAGGCGTGTCATCACACCTGTGTGCCCACCAGGCACTGGCGTCACGTGACAAAACCCTAAGGTCCGGCTGTATCTAGGCCATCCACCAAAGTAGTGTCATCACACTTCCATCTAGCAAGTGACCGGCCACCCCACCACTACAGCATCATCCGGGGGCTCACCACTTATGTGCCATTAACACAGGGCCGCTTTAACCAGAGGGCACATGCATCGGGCCCGCTGGTTAAAGGGGCCCACCCTGAGCAGGGCCGGCCTTTGCTCTGTGCGACCAGTGCGGTCGCACAGGGCTCAGGCCACCAGCCTGCCAGGGAGGGTGCCATCGGGATGGGTAAGTTACCCATCCATGGTGCCTCCTGCAGGGCCCCCCCCCCCCGCCCCCCTGCCGCAGACGTGCCACGTGCAGACACCTCTGCCAGGCCCCCAGCGGTGACGTCACTTAACTGGTGCGCCGCCGAGGACCTGGCAGGAGAGAGAGGGGAGAGGCAGCCGCCGCGCTGCAGTAGGGAGAAGAAGCTGCAGACTGAAGATCCTGCCCGAGGAAGAAGCTGCTGGGAGCGAGGTGACAGGTGACAATGTGTGTGTTTTTTTTTAACCCTTTCACATGTGGCCGGGGGGGGGGGGGCAATGGCTGTCTGGGGTTCTAAATGGGGATGCACAGGGGGGACAATTATATATGGGGTGATTCATGGGGGGCTACTCTGTATTGGGGGGATGCACAGGGGGGCTATTCTATATGGGAGATGCACAGGGGGGGCTATTCTATGTGGGGGGGTACACAGGGGGCTATTCTATATGGGGATGCACAGGGGGGACAATTATACATGGGGAGATGCATTGGGGGCTACTCTATATTGGGGTGATGCACAGGGGGGCTATATTATATGGGGCGATGCAAGGGGGGGCTATTCTATATGGGGGATGTACGGGGGCTATTCTATATGGGGGGGATGCGCAGGGGGGCTATTCAATATTGGGGGATGCACAGGGGAAGCTTTTCTATATTGGGGGATGCACGGGGGAGCTATTCTATATGTGGATGCACAGGGTGGACAATTATATATGGGGGGATGCATGGGAGGCTACTCTATATTGGGGGGATGCACAGGGGGGCTATTCTATATGGGGGGATGAAAAGGGGGGGTATTCTATATGGGGATGCACTGGGCGGACAATTATATATGGAGGGATGCATGGGGGGGCTACTCTATATTGGGAAGATGCATAGGGGGCTATTCTATATGGGGATGAAGGGGGAAGCTATTCTATATAGAGGGGGATGCAGGGGGAGCTATTCTATATGGAGGGGGATGCAGGGGGGAGCTATTCTATATGGAGGGGGGTGCACAGGGGGTATATATAACTGGGAAAGCATACTGGGGGCGCAGAGGGGATATATGTACTACTTGGGGGTGCACAGGGGACTATATACTACTTGGGGGAGCACAGGGGATATACAGTATATACTACTGGGGGGTGCACAGGGGGGTATATATACTACTGGGGGATGCACAGGGGGGTGTATATATGTAACTGGGGGAGCACAGAGGGGGCTATATACTACTGGGGGCAATGCGCAGGGGGTCTATATACTACTGGGGGCAGCACAGTGGGGGTCTATATACTACTGGGGGCAGCACACAGGGGGTCTATATACTACTGGGGGCAGCACCTAGTGATCTATAGTACTGGGGCAGCACACAGGTGTCTATATACTACTGGGGCAGCACAATGGGGTCTATATACTACTGGGGGCAGCACACAGGGGGTCTATATACTACTGGGGGCAGCACCTAGTGGTCTATATACTACTGGGGGCAATGCGCAGGGGGTCTATATACTACTGGGGGCAGCACAGTGGGGGTCTATATACTACTGGGGGCAGCACACAGGGGGTCTATATACTACTGGGAGCAGCACCTAGTGATCTATAGTACTGGGGCAGCACACAGGTGTCTATGTACTACTGGGGCAGCACAATGGGGTCTATATACTACTGGGGGCAGCACACAGGGGGTCTATATACTACTGGGGGCAGCACCTAGTGGTCTTTAGTACTGGGGGCAGCACCTAGTGGTCTATAGTACTGGGAGCAGCACACAGGTGTCTATATACTACTGGGAGCAGCACAATGAGGTCTATATACTACTGGGGGCAGCACACGGGGTCTATATGCTACTGGGGGCAGCACCTAGTGGTCTATAGTACTGGGGGAAGCATACGGGGTCTATATACTACTGGGGGCAGCACACAGGGGGTCTATACTACTGGGGGCAGCACACAGGTCTATACTAACATTGGGGCTACACAGAGGTGCCTATATTATATAGGGACCTTACTACTATATTGGGGCACAGAGCATACCTAATTATTAGGTGGGAGCACTATATAGGGGTATTAGGTGGTAACTACTATATAGGGGTACATAGGAGGGTAACTACTGTATAGGGGTACAAGGGACCTAACTACTGAATGTGTTGGACCCTAAAATGTTTCTCTGGCAGATTCTGAAGAGAAGATTCCCAGCCGGGGGAAGACTTAAAGGTGGCCCACGTTAGATGGAGTGAAAGAAAAGGTGAAAGACTCTGATCGAGAAGATTCCCCCTGTGAGTAAATGAATGTAATTGCACTCTGTTATAGGGTCTGTAGTGATAGGGGTCATGGTGTGTCATATGTACTACTAATATACTTGCCACATATCCCCTTGTGTCACTAACATTAGAAACATGGTACACATATACTGTTGTACATATACTGTCACAGTCTGTGGGTCTGAAAAGAGAACAACCACTCCACTCCATGCATCATATGAACCTTGACTAGGTAAGTAGTATTTTTTTTTATTGCCCACAATGGGTCATTATTACAATATAGGGACACGGTGAACCTTATTACCTTTGGGGGTGGCACATGGGGTATTGTAATAAGGGCACAGGGTTACTAAATGGAGGCACAGAGGAATTATTACAATATGGGGGTACAGGGGAATTTATTACTATATGGCAGTATATGGTACTACTACTGTATGGGTGTGAAGCATCGGGGGACATTATTACTATATGGAGGCACATGGGGCATTAGAAATATATGGGGTCACAGGGATATCTAATTACTATATGGGGACACAGGGGGCATTGTTACTGCTGTATGGGGGACCACAGGGGCATTATTACTGTATGGATGCACAGGGGGACATTACACAGGGGCACAGCGGGCATAATTTATTAGTGGTGGGACTGGTGGGGGGCCATATTACTGTATGGCATACTAATAAGGGAACCATACCCCGCAAAGATGAGTGACGATAAGCTATTAATTGCCGATCCTGTATATAGAATTTCAAAGGGTTTTCCTTGTAAAACCCCTCTAATCCAATGGAGTACAATTATGTCTGGCAGGCAAACTTCATATTTTGTAATTTTAAGTATTGGAACAGGGATAAATATAAAAGAACAGGGGGGTTCTTTTGGTGCTAATTGTCTCCACTACACAACACAAAGGCTAGCTTAAAGTGTACCTGTCACAACGCCCTACTGCTGGATCATTGGTGAGTTCCTCTGTTAATCCAGAAGTTTGGGTCATCACTATACGAAAATGCAATGAGACTATAATGGGGGTCACACACATTGTGGTCTCAGTACATCCTTATAGAGTCTATGGGTGGTGAAGGGGGAATTGCAAGCTCTAATTCATGGATACATGAATATATCTAGAGCTGTATGTATTCACAGTGTATATACAGTATATACACATTTACACCGCCATGACACGTGCCCAGTCTATGACTCCTCTTTGACATCTCACAAATAATATCCATTGAGCATATAAGGCGCTGAGATTTGAGAAACCTGCTGCAAATTTGAAGATTCAGGATAATAAAACAGTTAAAATCTAAAATAAGTGAAGCATACTGTAGTTGTCATCTTCAGGGCCAGCAACAAAATTTGTTGTGATGTGAATGAATAGGCTCCGGCAAGCATTTTCACTTAACGCTATCCCATTGTGAAATGTGTCTGTACATTTAAATAGACTTCATTTTCTTCTGGCAAAAGTCCCAGTGGTTTGAAATATATTTTCTTTTCCTTATGACAGCATTGTATCTTGAACAATTCTAATGTACTGTAATGTAAGACATAACTACCTTACTTACACCCACTCTTTAAAAATTCTGGAACTGTGAGACTCCACAATACTCTGACCATACATAGTTAACGCCACATTACAACTTATTACAGAGCATTGCTAATAATGTTCTGACATATTTTAACCCTATACTAAACTGCGTCATCCACACCTTAGGTATTCTGTCTTTCTTGTCTTTTCATGTACAATGTTCTTTATTAAACCACATTCCCAAATAAAGCTGTGAAGTCGCTGGTAAGTATTAATGCGCTGTCCTCTTCTGCCAGATGAATACAAGCTCGATTTACGTATTTTCTTACGTATATCCATTTCTGGGAATTTTGGGTAACTCCAGGAAGTGTCTTTCTTAAATAATGGTGCTCATTGTTAAATAACAAAAAAAAAAAAAAAGAAACACCCTATATGTACCCTATACCACCATTCTGACAAAGCCCCCAGTTGGCAAATGGAATTTCCTGCCCAGCCAATCCATGGCTCACGCAGTGGGACCACAGCTCTGTGGAAATGGCGATTGAGACAGCATGTAAGGTAACAATGTTTTTTTTTCTTTTCATTTAACATAGCCCATAGCATAATTATTTTAAAAATTGCCCCAGCACACCCCTTTTAGGCAAATCTAGGTACCTATTTAATAATGCATTCTGTTTCTGGTGGCTATATTGTTTGTCACCTAATTTTCCAAACTATTATTGGCACTCCATGCTTCAGATGTCTTATTATTGTGGATAGGACCACAGCCTGCAGGCTATCAGATTGAAAACACAGTACGTATGAATAAGACTTGAGAACAGGCTGAATAGAGACCCAGCCTTCGACCCAGTTTTTTTTAGAGAAATAAGAAGTCCAATGAAAATGAAAAACAGGCAGGCCGAAAGAGAGGTACTTGAAATTAATAAACAATGTATACTTACCCGTACCCATGCTCGCCGCCTATCATTTTCTGTTGGAATCCAGATATGTCACGTACCTGGCTCTTCCAGTTGCAACGTCACGGCCGGCTGCCTGCTCAGCCAGTCAGTGACTGGGGCGGTTTCACGCTGGGTACGTGACATTGGGACTGTCAGCTGGGCTACGGGGCACTTATCCTTTAAATAAAGTGAATTATGGTATGAAAGGCCTATTTTTGCACACATGTATGCAAATTATTATTTTTTTTTATTCACATTTTAAGATGCAAATTGGAAGTAGAGATAAGTTACTAAAGAGAAGTTCAGCAGAACCTGAACCTTATTGCTTGGCTATTGAATCCTGCTGCCTGGAATAAATGGATATATCCCTAGGGCTGCCTGGAAAACATGGATGCCACCCCAGGAGACCTTTGGATGTATCCATGTTTTCCAGGCAGCCCTAGGGATCCATACATCTTTTCCAGGAAGTGTTTAAGCAATCATGTTCCGGTTTGGCCAAACTTACTGTAAGTTCACTCATATTTAAATAGTAAAGTTGAGGCCTAATATACTGTTGGATAACAGATTATATTTATAGCAATATAGTAAGCTTTTAAAAGCAATAACTCCCTTTTGATAAGGAAAAGTATGCAGTGCAGGACTTTACAGTGTAGTTCTTTCTAAATAACTAAATTAAGAAATTCTGCTGTTATCCCTATATAGGATACTATACCCTTGGCTACCTCACTATAGATGGAAGCCTATCAGCCACTGAACAAGATCCAGGAGCTACATATTGCACAGCCCCCTTACAAGTACTTTAGTTATGCTTAATGGCCTTCATGTAGATAGCTATCGCTATTATTACTAGAATCTAGCATACTACAAATAGGTCTGTTACCCTGCCAACAAAGAAGAACAGCGATGTGCTTACCATCCAATGTCGCCCACCATCACCCAGCTACCAGTAGACATGATAATGCACCATGGTGGCTCAGTGTTATAACACTTTTCTTGCAGTAATAGAGTCCAGAATTAAAGTCCAACCAAGTGAAGCACCTACATGAAATTCTTATGATTCATTAGATTTTTTTTCACATATTCTGTTTTTCTTCTGCACAAAAATACATGCAGTTAGGTTCATTGGGTTCCTACAAAACTGACAGTGTATGAGACAAGAGTGAGCCCCATTAATGGAATTGTCACGGCCGCGGCGGCTTCCCGCGTTCCGGGTCGCCGCCGCGACCGCCTCCTGTCCCATGCAGCCGCCGGGGTCCTTGTGTAGGGACCCGGCGCTGCTGCTAGTTCGGCCCCTGGGGCGCCTCACCTCTCCTCCGTTCCTGTCTCGGTCTGTGCCGGCCGGCGCGCGCGTCCCCGCCTCCTAGGGCGCGCGCGCGCCGGCTGTCTCAGATTTAAAGGGCCAGTCCGCCCTTAATTGGATAGTTGCACCAATCACTCCCCTATAAATCCCAGCATGCCCTGTCCCTCGTGTTGGAGCCTCTACATGCTTCCCATAGCGTTTGGCCCAGCTCCCTGTTGTTCCTGACCTTAATCCTTGTCCCTGGTTCCTGTCCTTAGTCCTTGTCCCTATCCTTGCCCGCTGCCTTCCCATTGTTCCTGAGTCCTGTCCGCCACCTGCGAGCACGCCTTCTGTCCTCTGCCTGCGCGATCTCCTGCCTACTGCTCCTGCCACGCCTCGCCTGCCGTCACCAGCAACCAAGCCAGGGGTAGCGACCTGGGGGTCGCCTGCCGCAGGAAGTCCATCCCGCCTTGCGGCGGGCTCTGGTGAAAACCAGCGGCCCCTTAGACTCCGCTCCCTGGTGAGGTTAGTGCCATCGCTGGTGACGGTCCAGTGGATCCACTACTCCAGGCGTTACAGTAGGCTCCAACCATGGATCCCGGCGAGGTGCCTGATCTCCGTGACGTCGCCAGAGTGGTCGCTCAACAGGCTCAGCAAATCCAGCAATTGACTGCCGCCCTACAGCAGCATACTACAGCCCAGCGCCTATCACCACCTGCAGCTACCTCGAGCCTTCTACTGGCTCTCCCAAGCAAATACTCTGGTGACTCCAAGTTGTGCAGAGGATTCCTGACTCAATGCACTATGTATATCGAACTTCTAAGCAATCAGTTTCCCACTGAGCGCTCTAAAGTGGCTTTCATCATCAGCCTATTAGAGGGTAGAGCTCTGGCCTGGGCCACGCCGCTGTGGGACCGAGATGACCCTGCTGCTGCCAATCTCCGAACCTTCTTATTCGAGTTTCGCTCCGTCTTTGAGGAACCTGCCCGTGCTTCTTCAGCTGAAACTGATCTACTCAACCTCTCTCAAGGGAGCTCCTCTGTTGGCGATTACGCCATCCAGTTCCGTACCCTGGCGGCTGAATTGGACTGGAATGAAGCCGCTCTAATAGCCACCTTCAAGAAGGGCCTGTCTAGTCGGGTGAGAGACGTGCTTTCCGCCCGAGACCTACCCACCTCCCTGAACGAACTCATCCTACTGGCCACCAGAGTTGATACTCGTTTTTCGGAGAGGGAGGAGGAGGTTCGGCATGAACATCTACTAGGCTTGCCCCGTCGCCATCACCAGCTGGCGCCGGTTTTCCAGAATCCTGACTTTCCGGTGCCCCAGCCCTCTCCTGAGATTCCCATGCAGGTGGAACGGGCCCACCTGACGCCTGATGAAAGAATTCGTCGTCTGGAGCTGAATCTCTGCCTCTACTGCGGTGGTTCGGATCACTTTCGGCTGAGATGTCCCCTACGTCCCCAAACGTCCGGGAAATGTTCGCACCTAGGTCCGGTGGGACAGGTGTCCCTAGGCGTGAACGCTACCTTTCCAAGTTTGTCTATGCCGGTTTCCATCCAGACACCCTCAGGACAAAATCACCAGACTACTGCCTTTCTCGATTCTGGGTCAGCAGGCAGTTTTATTGCGGCAACATTGGTCCAAAGATGGCGGCTACCCGTGATCCAACTAGCCAGGCCCTTGACTATCTCCTCGGTCACGGGCGAGATTCTTACCGACCAGATATATTTCCAGACCGCACCTCTAGTCCTCCAGGTGGGTCCTTTACATCAGGAAAAGATATCCTTCGACGTCCTGCCCCATTCATCCCCCGCCATCCTCCTGGGACTCCCTTGGCTGCAATTACATGCTCCTAAGCTGGACTGGAGAACCGGGGAGATTATCAGTTGGGGTCAGGACTGTTCCAACCAGTGTCTCAAGTCACCTCAGACTAAGTACTCGGTGTCGTCACCTGACCCCGCCAAGCCTCTATCCGGCCTACCGGCAGAAGACCAAGACTTGGCGGATGCCTTCTCTGCCGAGAAGGATCTCATCCACAAACCCACATCCTCTCGCCACAGTATACCTCCTGATCGCCTAGTACCAGTCGTCACCTCTACTCTTCAGAGAATACCCCCCGGAAAGACCCATGTTCACCCTGCGCTTCGAAGAGGGATTTTGAAGTGGGGACATTCCTCATTGGAGGCCGGGCACCCTGGAGTCCGAAAGACCGGGCAACGGATCTCCCGCCATTACTGGTGGCCCAGTTTGTTCCAAGATGTCAAAGACTTTGTGGCTTCCTGTGCCATTTGCAGGCAAGAAAGAGGGGGAGGCCAAAGGGGGGGGGGTACTGTCACGGCCGCGGCTTCCCGCGTTCCGGGTCGCCGCCGCGACCGCCTCCTGTCCCATGCAGCCGCCGGGGTCCTTGTGTAGGGACCCGGCGCTGCTGCTAGTTCGGCCCCTGGGGCGCCTCACCTCTCCTCCGTTCCTGTCTCGGTCTGTGCCGGCCGGCGCGCGCGTCCCCGCCTCCTAGGGCGCGCGCGCGCCGGCTGTCTCAGATTTAAAGGGCCAGTCCGCCCTTAATTGGTTAGTTGCACCAATCACTCCCCTATAAATCCCAGCATGCCCTGTCCCTCGTGTTGGAGCCTCTACATGCTTCCCATAGCGTTTGGCCCAGCTCCCTGTTGTTCCTGACCTTAGTCCTTGTCCCTGGTTCCTGTCCTTAGTCCTTGTCCCTATCCTTGCCCGCTGCCTTCCCATTGTTCCTGAGTCCTGTCCGCCACCTGCGAGCACGCCTTCTGTCCTCTGCCTGCGCAATCTCCTGCCTACTGCTCCTGCCACGCCTCGCCTGCCGTCACCAGCAACCAAGCCAGGGGTAGCGACCTGGGGGTCGCCTGCCGCAGCAAGTCCATCCCGCCTTGCGGCGGCTCTGGTGAAAACCAGCGGCCCCTTAGACTCCGCTCCCTGGTGAGGTTAGTGCCATCGCTGGTGACGGTCCAGTGGATCCACTACTCCAGGCGTTACAGGAATCTACATAGATATATAACTGGAAACAGATTAATGAAAAAAAGATTTTTGAAGATTTAGCAGCAGCAGCTTACTTATAAATATTTATCATACTCTCTGCTTCAGTAATTATTTTAAGATATGTTATTGGCCAACAAAAGTTATGAAAATTACTAATAGACACTTATTATGGGAAATGCACCGATAGTGCACTTTCCCCTGCACTTACTACAGCATTGCGTGTTCAGGTCTCTGTAAAGTTAGTGATGTCAGGTCACATAAACTGCCGACACCTGCTGCTCCAGTCTGTCCCACAGCTGCAGCAGGAACTGGCAGTTTATGTGACGTGACATCACCAACTTTACAGAGTCCTGAACACGCCATTCTGTAGTAAGTGCAGGGAAAATGCACTATAAGTGCATTTCCCATAATAAGTGTCTATTAGTAATTTTCATAACTTTTGTTGGGCAATAACATATCTTAAAATTATTTTGCTCAGACTTCAACTTTAAATGGGTTGTCTGGTGACTATTTTTTTTTCCATGTAAAGGTGCTCAGGCAAGGCTAAATGTGGATGTACCATCAGGCCCACGCTGAAGCATCGGAGGTGGGCCGATCCCCTCTCAGTGGGAGGAAACCCCCTCCCCTCTATGATCCATCATAGAGGGGAGGGGGTTTCCTCCCCCTGGGAGTGGGTCGGCCCGCCTCCAGTGCTTCAGCCCGGGCCTGATGGTACATTTACTTTAAAAAATTAACAAAGAAACATATACTCATCTGCCCCGACCCCACTATTCCGATAGTATTCTGTCTCTACTCCCAGAACTTCCTGGTGTCGGTCCTAACATAGGGAAATGCCTGCTCAGCCAAAAACTGACTGAGGTAGGAAACCATTACAGACAGGCAGTGATTTACTCAGCAGGCAGCTTCTTATGTCGAGACAGGAAGGACAAGGACCAGAAAGTGCTGAGCAGCAGGGACCAGACACTGCCAGAATGGGGTGGCAGGGGGATCAAGGTAAGTGAGTACACATACCTTTGTCTTGTTTTTAGCCCTGCCTGAGCACTGTAAAAAATAAAATAACCAGACAACCCCTTTAGTCTGTATTAAAAAGACGCTTATAAATAAGGCTTTCATAAAATGTTCCCTTTAAATAAAAGTGAAGAAAATAGAAAGAAAATCAGATTATGCATATTATTACATAAAACTATAATTTTATGTCTATGATTATTAGTTGGATAATTTGCATAGTACATGAGCCTACTTATTCATGCAATGAGTATCATTGTTTTCCCTTGCTTTGTATACAATTATCATGAGAGAACGTTTTACGCTACTAGCAAGTGTTTAGACAGCCAACTCCGCCAGGCCAGTCACCTACACAAAGTACAAATATAGATATGATGAAAATCACAGATTGCTCTTGCAATGAGTAACACACATGTCATTGGCAATATAATAGCTGCAGGGCGACCTACAATACGCATTCTATTTGTACGGCATAGTGAAAGCACGCTGGGATAAGACGCTGAATATAGTCATGGATTTACCTGTTACACACAGGTGTCTGGCAGAGAGAATATCACTTGGCTTGGCATCTGCATTGTTTTGGTTTCTCTAGCATACAGTGTATTGCTGGTAGACATTAGCGTAAACTGCTAAGAAAATCGCACACTGATCCAAGGACAAGAGCGCATCCCAGATTGTCAGCAACAAACCGATACGTTTTCATCCAAATTTTATGACATGGGATTGCTAACATCTACCCCAAAGCAGATGGCGTGTGTCATACCAGGAAAACAAAACTAGTTTAGGAAAGCAACAGCTTGGGGAATCATGATATTAACATTTATAATTTACCAAGCTTTGTGATCTAACCGCTGTATATACAGGAGTCTAATCTTGAAAAAATAAAACATTGTAATGAAATATATATTTTTTTGCCAAAAGATATTTGATTAAAATTAAAAAAAGATATTTTTTGGCCAATTTTTTTTTGCCAACAGAGCAGTTTAACAGATTGACTGAGGTTCTGTGAGTTGATAATCATAATGTCATCTCATCTGGGACCTTAGATGAACCAGGAGATGCTGGAGGATCACTCCTATCATCTCCTATAACAGTTACGGGCAAAACTACCTGCACCACTGTCCCAATGACTAAAGGCCTTATTACACAAAGTGATTATCGGCCTTACTTGGACTGTCTGTTCCAGCCGATAATCACTTGGTGTAATAGGGCTTGTTGAAAGAAAATCATCAGCTGACATGCACAATGTCGGCTGATCGTGATCTTTCAACATGCTGAAAGAAAGGATCAATGTAGCACCCTGCTCTCTCCTATGCCCCCCCAACCCCCGTACCTAAAGAAAACGATGGCACTCTTCATTGCATACTATATTAGGGAGGTATTCTCTAATACTTTTTTGTTTCCAATATCTTAATATAGGGCCAGGCTATGTTTACACTCGCTAAGATACACTCACACTAAGATAAAAGAAAAATTCTGCCAAACTTTTAAGGTAAAAATACTGCCATATTAGCAATGCAATAATGCACTCCTTTGAAGTCAATGGGAAACGGGTTCATACAGTGCACGTCATTTTTTAAGACCGTCAAAATAGTTATAATGCTCATCACTCACGACCTGCTTTTGCAAAAAAACTGATGTTTTTTCAACTGTTTTCATGATTTTCTTTTTTAACTAAAAAAAAACCAGCCGTATTTTGGATTTATTTTGCTGTCTGTGAACATACTGTAGCTTCAAACTGAGGCGCTAGACTAAATGTTGCCATATAGACTGCTTATAGTCCCACAGGGCATTTATCTGCCACCATATATGTTCTATTCACTCTGCCCAGTGCATAAGGTCTTATACTTTATAAAGATCTTCATTCAGCAAGTCTATTTCCCACATTAACAACTTAGGCTCCCAGCTGGTCATCTATGTTACTGAAAAATCTATACGATGGTTTCTGTAATATTCCAATTGCTTTGAGTTTTTGTAGCCTCAGTATATAATAGTTTCTTAACAGTGACTATAATGGCCATGAATAAAGAAACAATGTTCTCCGTGTACTTCCATAGTCTATGGTTGACTATTTCTAACTAATTTACCAAGCGTCTGTCTGGCATTCACTGCTATGGTTAGTATTAGTAAGAGATTATTGCTGACTGGCTGTTAAATAAAAAGGAAAAGTTGCAAATTAAAAGGCCAGATTACAAGGTGTCAGTAGGGATTGCATTAAGCTTTGGATAAAGCAATACAAGAAGGATAAAATGTAATCAATGAACTTAAGGGTCATCTACAGAAAAAAAATACTGGAAAAAAATGACTATTAAATCAGCAAAACTCTTATTCTGGAAAGCAGAATATAGATTTTGTGAGTAAATCATCACATTTCTGGTCATTAGAGCTATTGACTTACTACTGACAAGGGAAATATTTTTAAGGATGACTGACGTTATAATATGAATCAGCTGTGTAATTTCCTGGTTTGCCGGTTTCTTCTTTGCAATCCATTATCACCATGGTCCTATGGTGCACAGCTAAGTTTGAGCCATCTTAGCAGCTACGTATCTCTTGGCACAGGTCTGTTCAGCAAATAGTTTTTTTTTTGTGCTAGGCAATGAACAAGAAAAGAATAAGAAGGAGAAAAAGAATTGGAGACAAGAAGGAGTCAGGTAGTAATACAAAGGATAAATCATGCCAATACTAGATATGCTCTAGTATACAGTAATCCACATAGACGATTGCTCAGCAGTCTTCATCCATATACTTTAAGCTCTAAAAATCCATAAAAATATAGATTTCCAGTTCTGTTTATCAGATAGCCAGGTGCCAGCCGCAGCATCTGGATATAAACACTGTATGGGAGGCAGAGATAAGTTGCTGCAGTGCGGTTCCTATTGAAATGTACAGGTGCTGCCCTAGAGTAACACAGTACGACCTCTACACATGTATGGAGCTGAGACATCTGGCCCCTACATTGTTTACATCCTTGTGTCTTGGCTGTGCAGAATAGCTGGGTGCTCAGTGTCGGCATCTTATCTTTCAGCTACTGACTACCTATCCTATGGATAGACCATCAATGTTTTCTTCTAGAAAAAACCTTTAGGGTGCGTTCACACCAACAAGATCTGCAGCAGATCTGCAGCAGATTTGATACAGTGTTCAGTTATTTAAATGAAATCTGCTGCAGAAAATCAGCTGCAGATCCTGTAGGTGTGAACGCACCATTAGGGTGCTCTCACACACAAAATATGCACAGAGGATTTCTCGCCGCGAATTCGCAGCAAAATCCACTGTGGATACTTGCCCATGCATTTCAGTGGACTGACATACTCGAAGCACGGTGGGGCAGCGCACTGCAAGCGGGAGTGTGGAGCAGGTAATGTGTGCTCTGGGGCCACGGGGGTTAACAGCGCTGAGTTTAACATACTCGCAGCGGGATGACAATCCTGCTGCGAGTATGTCAGCCCATTGAAATGCATGGGCAAGTATCCGCCGCAGATTCGTTGTGTGTGAAGGCACTTTTAAGGAGACCTTGTTTTACATTACCTCTTGAAGTGTTAAAGGAAAACTGACAGCATGAATGCAGACAGTATGAAGTATGAAGACAGAACAGTGGCTGGAGCTCAAGACGGACGCAGACAGTGTCACAGACCCATAGGCCGAAATAGAGATAATTTTTTACCAACATGCTGGGTCGCAGAGCTGAAGGTAACTATGTGATACTACTAGTGGAAACTGGCAGCACACATATATCTATAGCCATGCTGTCAGTTTCCTTAAAATTTTTAGTCAACTTTAACTTAAGTATTTCTGGCTTTGGTTGAAAAATAGTAATGCCTAACCTATATGCTTAAAGAGGTTGGCCGCTTTATAGTAAAATTGTTCAGTGTAAAGTACAGTGGTGCTTTGGATTACGAGCATAATTCGTTCCGGGACCATGCTTGTAATCCAAATCCACTCTTAAACCAAAGCAAATTTTCCCATAAGAAATTATAGAAATTTTAATTTATTATTCTGATTAACATGTAAAACTGATGAAACAAACATTCAGAAACAGCAGAATATATGATATTATAAGTTACTGTACAGTAATGGAGAGGGTGGGAAACACAAGGGCTGACAGAGACTGCAGGGAGCATGAAGGAATGAGCAGGGCAGATGTGGGCACATACATGCAGCACTCTCTGTCCGGGGAGAGAGGGGTTACAGCTATGAAGAGATTACCTCCACAGTCCTGTCCCCTGATGTGAGCCCCAGCCTGAAGTGGATCTGCTATGATTTGGAAGGTGCGGTAGACTTTCTGGGTCACAGTACAGTGCTGTAGACCCTGCTATGCAGGCCATGCCCCTCCTCCACTCGTGCTCCCACCCAGTACAGGGAGCTCTTAAACCAAAGCAATGCTCTTAAACCAAGTTACTCTCAAACCAAGGTACCACTGTATTAGTAAGTGTACTCACTGTTTCTACTAACAGCAGCTCCCTGTGTGCCTCATAGAGCTAATATCAGACTCCCCTCCTCCAGGCTGTGCTGTCCTGCACTGTGGTGAGTCTGTCAATTTGTCCCAAAGGAGGGCAGCGCAGCCTGGAAGGGGGAGTCTGATTTTAGCTTTATGAGGTACACAGGGAGGTACAGTAAGTAATGTGAATAGACTTGTACTACACACAAAATAATTTTACTATGGAGTGGCCAACTCCTTTAATGTCTTTCATTTATGGTAAATTGTGCAGAAACTTTGGTAAAGGCTTCATGTTAGAGCAATAATGTATATAATATCTCCTTTACTAGAATACACTGGTATACACAAGCCTTATCAATTGAAGTTACTTATTTGTTTATTCTGTTGCCTACGCAGATGAAAAGGAGTGGGTAACACAACTGGGAAAATTAAAGGTCAGAGGAATTAGTGGGCACATCTTTATAATTAATAGGAAAGATGGGTTTATTTTTTGCAGATTATTACACAAAATCACGAAAACCTTAATCTGTCATGGGAGCTATGTGAAATAAGTGTTTTTAATAGGTGACTATAGACATGAGTTATAAACGTTTAAGAATATAATTATCCCGTTTAAATGTTAAAGGAGAACTCCGTCCAAATCTGAAAATCCTGTGCGGGCAGGGGGTGGGGGAACACAACGAAGAATCTATACTTATCCATCCCTATGCCCCCTGCAGCGCCTGCCCCTGCTCCTGCTATGTCACGTATATACCAGCACAGAAATGCCTGCTCAGCCAGTCAGTGATTGGGAGGGGACACTGCAGCAGTCACTGACTGGAGCCAGCATCGCAAATGATCTTGTGGAATTTTCCAGGTTTGATCGACCCTCAGTAGAAAGGGAGAGTCCGACACAAGGGCGCAGATTTCCTAATTTCTCTTTTGGCTTGTTCCTTAGCTGTTTTTATGTGTCACTGACTTTTCTGCCACATTTACTATTATCATGTGCTATTTGTGCACCACATTTCTGAAATGTTCAAATCTTTTTTTTCTTAGGTTTCCAAATGCATCAGATTGGGACCTATTAGTCTTTCACACAATATACCACTTGGAAAACATCTAGACATGCTAGCATGTTAGCAAGATCAGACTCGTAGTACCAAAATTACCATAGCCTGTATACCACAAGGGAACAAAAGACAGACTCAGACAGCAAAACCTGCTTACAGGTAGAGTATAATAGTAAATCTCTGCCAATGAGGCCAATCACTAAGGGGTGTGGTTTTCCAATTAACCTCCATTCACTTTAATAAAACTGAGTTTCGAAACTCCACCCAAACTGGAGACAAGAGTCATACTGTTTCTAGAAGAAAGTGGCCATGTCATAGTCATGGTATAGTGTGGTCATAGTGTGAGTAAAGCCATTAGTAACAATACACAGCAGTCACTTGTCATTATGATCCATTCCTTCAATGTTAAAAAGTTGATTGTAATACACCATGGTCTGCTCAGCATAGGTGAATAAATGTGAAATAAAAAGCCCTTTTAAGCCCTTAAATTGTATTGAGTTAGAGCATGGCCATGTTCTTTAGTCCAAACTGTTTATTGGCTAGTGCTAAAAGACATGGCCAATTAAATGGCCTTTAAAAGGAGAAGCACTTAGAAAAGTGCATCAATAACCCTCTTCTCCCTGATGCTGACTATATCAGTGTACTTTGTAGCCTGTTCTGTCCAGTGGACTTTCATCAGTACCGTATTATGACATAGCAAGAAGTAGTTTCTGTCCCATGATTCACCAGACAAGTAAGGGTAAAGAAGTCTCAGGGTGAGTACTGCAGGCATACCGCCTAGCTTTTTTCCTGACCTCTGAAATAAAGGAAATGGGAAATAGCTGTGAGGGGGATTCTCAGGGGCTCAATCCAACAATGTGAGCACTTGTTACCACCCTGAGGGGTGTTTGCTTTTAATGCCACATATTGCATTGGTATAGTTTTATATAGGACCAGTGTGTGTGTGTGTGTGTGTGTGTGTGTGTGTGTGTGTGTGTGAAGCCTTGCAGTAATTTTCCCCCGTCACTTTTCTACAGTCATACGTTGTTGGGTAATTAAAGTCATCACACTATTAAGTCTTTCTTTTGGCTCGTGATCTGAGATATCTATGTTGTATTTAACACCTGTGTATTTTGCTGATAACAGATCTGAAAATGTGTTGACAAGGAAGAGTAAATTGTTGCTGCTGGGATTTTTTTCTGCTGTACACAAAGAGCTAGCTGGCTGTTTCATAATACTTTGTTTTCTACAGATGCCAGAATAATAATGTGCTAAACTATTAAGAACTTAATAACGTAAATTGCATTTCCAAACTTCTTCCTGGCATTATCTTTGACATGGTCTTTGCCTCCCTATTGTTACAGCTTATTAGGTGGTTGACGGCTGTTGAGTACTCAACCGTGTAACATTCTCTTTAGCAAATCAGAACTGGGAAGAAGTGATACTAAAGAAAATATATTCAGTAAGTAATCTTCTAACTATTCTGTGAATCCACATAGCATGATAAGGATGTTGCTTTCTTTCAGCCAAGAGCTTAGACATGGAGGGTACTTGTCTATGCAGCTTGGCAGTACATCGTACCAGAAACATCTGTTATTGCAGTACTAGAGATTGATTGCCTGGGTTTTACCCTTCCATGTTTATTTGTATATTTTAAACTACCTATTAGAGTAAATTAGGGCAAACACAGTAGATAAATGTAATTTAGACTGATGATTATGGTAGAGCTGGCAGAGAATATTTTGTGGATGGTGGCCTCCCAACTGTTTCATTATAGAAGATGTTGAACAAGATAAAGACCAGACAGTTTGATTTCAACTGCCTCATTCCTTTGTTCTCAGGGATATAAGCTGCTACTGGGAGTTTGGCAATAGTCAACCCCTTCTCTGCGAGAAGAACACATACATGCTCCTAGAAGCATACATGCATATGGGGTGTGCGACAACTATCTAATGTGTATACCAGCAATACAGTCCTTTGGTAAATTAATACAATATAGATAGTATGTTTCTCTGAAAAAAACAAAAACAAAAACTTATAAGATAAGAAATATTATATTTTTCTCCAAAAAAGGCTAGGTATTATTTTTGGGAAAGGGCTTATTTTTTACAAGAAACAAAACTACAGAAAAGAATATGTCATATAGTAAATAAGCACACCAAGAAAATACATACTAAATAAATTAAATATTCAAGTACTTTATTCCCACAGGTACAAAATGATACATGGAAACAGTCCCAAAGTTAAAAACACTTAAAAGAGAACATTAACCATGGAGGCTCAACGTCTAGTGTCATCCTGTGTATATCCTGTGTATATCCTGTGAATATAAGATCAGGCAAATAGTATACAAAAGTCACTAACAAATATGAAGTGAAACCCAGACAATATATAAGGCTATCACCAAAATCAGCTGTGAACAGGGACTAAACGGGTGTCGTCAAAAGAGCCCCACCTGTTCCGACCGCCCAACCAGACTTCCTCAAGGCTTATTTTTTGGAAACATTCTTATTCTTTAATGTCCCTGCTGCCAAGTCATAAATCAGGACAGCAAGAGCATCAGGAGCACCACTGCCCATTAACTACCAGTACAGTCTGAGAAACAGTCCGATGTTGCACCCAGAAATTTTCTGATGCTCCTGCCGCAGAGCCACCAATTGCCATGAGACTGGACAAAAATGTTGTGACTTTCTAAAACGTGCAAAATGCATCTAATAACCCATGGCCCTCAAACCATGCCCCTTTTTGCATACACCACACATGTTTGTTGGACATGGCATTAGAAGTGTCTAAAAACATAGTAAACGAGTAATAAAATATTTACATGGTATAACTCATTTATGCAAAATGCCAGCACTGGCACGCCTTGTGAATGGTATGTACAGTAATGGCGCTCAGCATTAAAGATAAATAGCCCAGCAATATTCCAAGAGGTAATCATTAACTGCAGTACTCCACCTTCAAGTAATGTTCCCATAGCTGTTCCCAGAGCTGTAGGAGTAAGGTAGCCCACAGCTGTTTACATGTAGGCATGCATTCTGGAGGCCACATGGGAGCTAATATCATATAATACCCTGTAAAACAGTATTCTATAGTACATTTCGTAGTTACATTAACATATCAATAAGCAAGTGATTGACACAAAACAAGTTACACAAAAGATAGTATTACTGCAAGAATAGTGTGCCTTGTGTCCCATGTGACATCCATACATCAACACAAAATGTTCTTGCAACAATCGGTATTTGACTTGTTTAATGTGTTGTCCATGGTGCTGAACACACAGCTGAAAACAAAGCAACTTTCTGTGTAAACTTTTGAACTAAAAGAGAAATCAATCTATTTCCGAGACAATTCTGGTCTTCTTTGATACGCTACATGATCACCTTGATTCAATATGGCGGCCTTCAAGTAGGGGGCCATGTTCCGGACATAGCCTAAAAGATAGAAAAAAAAGGGAAAAATGGCAGCACCTCAATGCCTCTGTTCACACTGCAGGTTGCATGTTGCATGTGGATAAAGTACAGCCAAAAATACAAAAAAATGCTACAGCACAGGTGCAAGCTCTTACCGTATATACTCCTCCCAGTGTACACATGATAAAAACCTGCTCTGTAGATATAAAAAAAATGAGGATCTTGGCAGACTACTTGATCAAACAGAGTGTACCATGTCACCACGTTATGGTGTCCTCAGAGACATGGTCCTACTTTAGCATTTTCACACTAGCAATGGCCTCTCCTGGGCTTAATAAGCCTACAACTAGGCAGATAGGATCCAAATTATCTCTTTTATGGCACCTTTGGAACATGGGTGGAGTGCAGGCCAACAGGAGGTAGCCACTCCCCCCCACATTCAACATTTTTTCCTTTTTACTGTTGAATTTGGGGTGTGTGGCTGCCTCCTTTTGGCCTGCACTCCACCCATGCCCCAAGGGTGCTATAGAAGAGACCATTTGAATCCTTTCTGCCTAGTTGTAGGCTTGTTCAGCTCAGGAGAGGCCATTGCTAGTGTGAAAATGCTAGAGTAGGGACCATGTCTCTGAGGACACCTTAACCCCTAAAGGACCGGGCTAATTTTCGTTTTTGCGTTTTAGTTTTTTCCTCCTTGTGCTTAAAAGGCCATAGCACTTGCATTTTTACACCTACAGACCCACATGAGCCCTTATTTTTGCGTCACTAATTGTACTTTGCAATGACAGGCTGAATTTTTCTATTAAATATACTGCAAAACCAGAAAAAAATTATATGCGTGGTGAAATTGAAAAAAAAAACGCAATTCTTTTTCTTTGAGGGGGGGGCTTCGTTTTGACGCCGTTCGCCCTGGGGTAAAACTGACTAGTTATATATGTTCCTCAAGTCGTACCGATTACAACGATATGTAACATGTATAATTTTTACTTTATTTGATGGCCTGTAAAGAATACAAACGATTGTTAACAAATATATGTTCCTTAAAATCGCTCTATTCCCAGGCTTATAGCGCTTTTATCCTTTGGTCTATGGGGCTGTTTGAGGTATCATTTTTTTGCGCCATGATGTGTTCTTTCTATCGGTACCTTGATTGCGCATATGCAAATTTTTGATCGCTTTTTATTACAATTTTTCTGGATTTGATGCGACCAAAAATGCGCAATTTTGCACTTTGGGATTTTTTTGCGCTTATTCCGTTTACCGTACAAGATCAGAAATGGGACAAATTAATAGATCGGGCGATACCAAACATGTTTGTTTATTTATTTATTTATTTTTATTTATAAAATGGGAAAAGGGGGGTGATTCATTTTATTAGAGGAGGGGATTTTTTAGTAATAAAAACACTTTATTTTATTTTTACTAACAGTAATATGAAGCCCCCAGGGGGACTTCTATATACACAGCACTGATCTCCCATTGAGACCAATGCTGTGTATATAATAGAGCAATGATCCATCAGATCATTGCTCTATTATAATGGTCTGCTGCTGACCATCTAAATAGATTGCAGAGCTGGGATCAGCGTCATTCCGACGCTGAGCCCCGGATGGCTCATTAGAACGGATCTCCCCTCCGCAATCGCATCGCTGGGGGGAGATCCCCCTCTAGACACCAGGGACAGGGGGCACATATACTCTTTAAATGCAGCTGTCAGCTTTGACAGCTGCATTTGAATAGTTAATTAGCCGTCCGCGGCGATCGGCCACGGCGGCTAAGACCTGCGGTCCCTGGCTGCACATAGCAACTGGGGACCACAGGCTGCAGAGAGGGCTCACGTCGGGAGCCCTCTCTGATCCGCCTTAATGGCCGCATGACGGGTATACGCGTCATGCGTCGTTAAGGGGTTAAAGGAGACCTGTCACCCTGTGGCCACCGGGCAAAGCAAGCATACCCTGTAATAAAGTTATTTATCACGACATGGAGAGAAAGGAACGGCTGCACATCCCATCTATGGCTGATACTAATGCAGCTAGGCCTATTTTAAAATTCAACACCAGGGTGTCTGTATATAATTTGATCAAACCATAATAGCCTCGTGTACAATGTGCAGGTCCCCTGGTTCACACGGGTCCCTACGCTAACTCCACACTGTGTTGGTCAGTGACTGCCAACCCAGCAAAGCGTGCACATGCAGGGAAGGGAGGCCATGGAATGGCCCTGCAACCCCAATGTCACAGGACCAAACCCAAAATACCCCACCAGAACCCGGCCAGCACCACCGGCGGGGAAGGCTGCCCCCAAACAACACAGGTATGAATATGGTATTACACTTACCACTTCTGCTCACACAGAATGGGGAAGACATAGGGTCCAGACCTGTGAGCACAGACATATCCTGCCAATTTTGGTCATGTGGGTCTCATAAAGGAATGCGAGCTGTTCAGAAAAGGGAGAACTGTAAAACACGGACTGGAGAGAAAGGAACGGCTGCACATCCCATCTATGGCTGATACTAATGCCGCTAGGCCTATTTTAAAATTCAACACCAGGGTGGCTGTATATAATTTGATCAAACCATAATAGCCCCGTGTACCACGTGCAGGTCCCCTGGTTCACACGGGTCCCTATGCTAACTCCACAACGTGTTGGTCAGTGACTGCCAACCCCGCAAAGTGTGCACATGCAGGGAAGGGAGGCCATGGAATGGCCCTGCAACCCCAATGTCACAGGACCAAACCCAAAATGCCCCACCAGAACCCGGCTAGCACCACCGGTGGGGAGGGCTGCCCCCAAACAACACAAGTATGAATATGACCGACACGGTGTGGAGTTAGCGTAGGGACCCGTGTGAACCAGGGGACCTGCACATTGTACATGGGGCTATTATGGTTTGATCAAATTGTATACAGACACCCTGGTGTTGAATTTTAAAATAGGCCTAGCGGCATTAGTGTCAACCATAGATGGGATGTGCAGCTGTTCCTTTCTCTCCATGTTGTTTAAAGTTATTTATACTTACCATTCTGGTCCCGGTCCCGTCCTGGATCGCATCCTTTCCATGGCGAAATCTTCATCTTCTTTCTTTGCGCTCATTATGCTAATGAGCACCGCTGCACAGAAGTCCGTCCTTTGTCCCTCCTCCGGCCGTTGATTGACGTCTGTCCTCTTCTGCATCTTCTCGCCGGATCCCGCGCACGCGTGTCGCTCCTGATCTTCTGCGCATGCGCGATTCGCAGTTAAAGCTAGTGCAGAGCCTCCCTGCGTCTCGTGTATGTGAAGTAGAAGACCGACAAGAGGAGACAGGATGCGCCTGTGCGGGATCTGGACAGACCTGAAGACTGAAGACTGTCAATCAAGAAGAAGGAGGCGTGGATGGGCGGCAGAGCTAAGAAGACCTCATGAATACGCCGGACTCATCTTCTATTCTCTATGGACGTTAGACTCATCTCTCCTCATTTGAATATTGGTCAGGAAAAGAAGAATCGCCGATTTCACCGCCACCAGACCAGAAGCGACAGCGTAAACGGGACCCATATGGTGGGTATGAAACGCTTTATTATATTTTAATGTCCGTTTCAACCCCGTCCCCGGCGTGACAGGTCTCCTTTAACATGGTGACATGGTACACTCTGTTTGATCATATAGTTTGACAAAATCAAACTATAAAAATTAATTATCTGCCCATTTTCATGTGTCCTTTGGCTGTATTATTGGGGGAAATATATAAAAAATACGTAATAACAGATGTGCCAGACACATAAATGATCAAATTAAACATTTAACCCATTCACAGACACATTTTTAGAAGGGATACACAAAATAAATCACATCTTTAATGTTATGTATTGAATACATAAATGTATAAACATAGAATAGTTCTAATAGCAACTAGGAAAGTTAAACGAAGCTGCCCTCACTTGGTGTCCAAAGGAGCAACTCACAGGTAAAGAGTAGAAGAAAGAGCAGAAGGCACAAGTAAAGAGCAGAAGTAAACATGTAGTATCACTCTGTACTGTAGTGAGGAGATACTAGACACACAGCAGTACAGAACATGTAGTATCACTCTGTACTGTAGTGAGGAGATACTAGACACACAGCAGTACAGGACATGTAGTATCACACTATACTGTAGGGAGGAGATACTAGACCCATACAGCAGTACAGGACATGTAGTATCACACTGTACTATAGAGAGAGGAGATACTAGACACACCCAGCAGTACAGGACATGTAGTATCACACTGTACTGTAGAGAGGAGATACTAGACACACACGGCAGTACAGGACATGTAGTATCACACTGTACTGTAGGGAGGAGATACTAGACATACACAGCAGTATGGGACATGTAGTATCACACTGTACTGTAGAGAGGAGATACTAGACACACACAGCAGTACAGGACATGTATTATCATACTGTACTCTAGGGAGGAGATACTAGACACACAGCAGTACAGGACATGTAGTATCACACTGTACTGTAGAGAGGAGATACTAGACACACACGGCAGTACAGGACATGTAGTATCACACTGTACTGTAGGGAGGAGATACTAGACATACACAGCAGTATGGGACATGTAGTATCACACTGTACTGTAGAGAGGAGATACTAGACACACACAGCAGTACAGGACATGTAGTATCATACTGTACTCTAGGGAGGAGATACTAGACACACAGCAGTACAGAACATGTAGTATCACACTGTACTGTAGAGAGGAGATACTAGACACACACGGCAGTACAGGACATGTAGTATCACACTGTACTGTAGGGAGGAGATACTAGACATACACAGCAGTACAGGACATATAGTATCACACTGTACTATAGAGAGAGGAGATACTAGACAGACAGCAGTACAGGACATGTAGTATCACACAGTACTGTAGAGAGGAGATACTAGACACACAGCAGTACAGGGCATGTAGTATCACACTGTACTGTAGGGAGGAGATACTAGACACACACAGCAGTACAGGACATGTAGTATCACACTGTACTGTAGAGAGGAGATACCAGACACACACAGCAGTACAGGACATGTAGTATCACACTGTACTGTAGAGAGACACTACTAGACAGCCAGTCATGGCATGCACTTCACTAATTCTGGTGTTTTACCAGTAAAATGGCCACTTTTGTTGGTCAATCATTTAGTTATTCACATGTGCTGCAGATCCTGATTGTCTGTAGCATTGTATGTTGAGCCTGGTCTCAAGTTGTGATGGTCCAGAAAGGAACATTGTATGTTTAAAAATTATCGTAGCCTGAGGCCATTGTAAGATGAGGGATCCACTGCATAGGTGGTGACTTCTTTACTGTACTGTCATAATTTGTTTTTAAACTCATATTTTTCCCCAGGCAAATGTCTAAGGCCCCGTTCCCACTGAGCAAAGCTAGCGGAATTCCGCGACGGAATTGTCCGCCGTGGAATGCCGTTAGCCTCCCGCTCATAATAGGAGTCTATGAGAGGCGCGTGCTCCTGCTCTGTACGCGCTGAAGAATGAACATGTTCATTCTTCAGCGCGTACAGAGCAGCAGCGCGCGCCTCCCATAGACTCCCATTATGAGCGGGAGGCTAACAGCATTCCGCGGCGGACAATTCCGTTGCGGAATTCCGCTAGCTTTGCTCAGTGGGAACGGGGCCTAAGTGGTTTAAGTGTAGGTAAGATCCCAAAGATAATTATTACAGTCTATAAGATCTTTGCTGGGATTTCAATGGAGACCTTTGTGGTTTACTTCCTGAGGTTGAAAGCCTGTCCTGGTCATGGGATGATCAAATATGTATGTGGTTTTTAGACCCATTCCCAACAGCTTCAATATATAAAAGGCAGACAACAAAGAGGTGTAGATGGAGCAACAATGGAGTTTCGCCCTCCCTTTGCATCCATATTCTGGACTCTAGTGGTGTGTGGTTGAGGGAGAAGACTTAAGAGTCTTACTTCTGCCTCATAAAAAAGAAACAATATTGTAATGAGATGCTTAAAAAAATGTAAAATAATATATCAACCTGTA
Organism: Dendropsophus ebraccatus; assembly: GCF_027789765.1. NCBI lineage: Eukaryota > Metazoa > Chordata > Amphibia > Anura > Hylidae > Dendropsophus > Dendropsophus ebraccatus. The sequence continues at coordinate 55,072,119 of NC_091455.1, forward strand.
CGTATGTTTTCTACACTTTTGTTATATATCTGCCTATACTTAAAGTGTCACTGTCATTTGGGAACACATTTTGATTTGTCATAGAGACATGTCAAACCTTTTGATCGGTCCAGGTCTGAGTTTTCAGACCGATACCGATCGTGAGAATGAGTCAGGCTCACAGTGTAAGTCTATGGAGCCCTACTCTTTTTTCTAACACAGAGCAGGCGCCTTAACCAGCTGCAGCGCGGACCTCTCCCCACTCGTTCTCCCAATCGGTACGGGTCTGAACACCCATTACATGTCAAAACTTTTCCTAAATGACAGTGATAGTTTAAATAAAACAGAGGTAAAAATAGAGTGATAAGCAAGAAAGGGGGTAAAAAAACAAACAAAACCTTTGAAATTCCAGCACTCTTGCCATCAGGTGCCCTTAATGCAACCGCACACAAATCTTTCTGACCGTAAGCACCAAATTGTTGGATTTTACCACTGTCCAGGACTGTAATAAAACTTAGAGGTTTTAGAAGTGTAACCTCCACCTATCGGGAAAATCAATGTAGCCTGCTATTTGGCACATTTTTGCCCTTTTAAGGGTGTGTTCACATGTACAGGATCCGCAGCAGATCCGCAGCAGATTTGATGGTGCAGATTTGATGCTGTGTTCAGTTATTTAGATCAGATCTGCTGCGGATCCACTGTGGACAAGCACCATCAAATCCGCTGTGATGCGATATGTGTGAAGCTATCCTAAAAGAACAATCTTGCTAAAACTTAGGTACCATGTTGTACCTAAAACAGGGCCTGGGAAAGCAGTGTCTTACACAGTGTTTTAGAGCAAAAAATACCAAACAGTTTGGAGTTAGCTGCCCTTAAAGTGGACCTGTCACCCCCCGTGTCGGGGTGACAGGCTCCCGACCCCCCGTTAGAGCCCCCTATACTCACGTGATCCCGCCGGGTCCCGCTTCCTGAGCCGGTCGGGTCACGGAGATATCAGCGCCCAAGGCCCGGTGCACGCGCTGACAGGAGAGTCCGATGCCCATAGAGGACGGAGCATCGGACTACCCATTCATTCTCTATGGGCATCTGACTCTGCTGTCAGCGCGCGCGCTGGGCTTCATGCGCTGATATCTCCGTGACCCGACTGGCTTAGGAAGCGGGACTCGGCGGGATCACGTGAGTATTTGGGGGGTCGGGAGCCTGTCACCCCGGCACGGGGGGTGACAGGTCTCCTTTAACTCACATTCAAAACTTCTGACAGTGTTAGAAATATGAAAGGTACAGTGTGTCTGCTTGTTTCAACATCTGTCTGTGGTTCCAGAAGATAGAAAAGTACTTTTATTCTCCATTACATAGAATCAGGGAGGCTTTCTTAAGCTCCTCATCTGCCACAGGCTTAAACATCTCCTCCCTACCCTCCTAACCAGCTGTGGCAGGTCAAGAACAAGGAAAAGCCTCTTTGACTCTATGCACTAGAGAATAAAAGCATTTTTCTACATTCTGGAAGTAGAGAGGGATATATGAAAGGTACTGTGCGTCTCCTTGACCTAACAATGTCAGTAGTTTGGAACGTGAATTACATCTGACAGATTCCCTTTAAGGTACTCACTGTGAAACACACCTCCACAGAGCCCTCAACCCTTAAAATAGCCAAACATATTGCCCCCTACCACAGCCAGTTAGTTGGAGGCTATACAGTGTGATATACTGGCCTTATGGGCTGCAGGTTGTATACCTCTGCTTTATTGGCTCAGAGAAGCATGGGCATTAGGTGTTTGACTTTCTAAACTGTTTAAGTGGTGAAGTACAATCTGCTGTCACATTAAACTATCAGAATCTGTAACTTAACTTCAGGATAAATATGTTTAATAAGGGCAGGATTTTATTTTTTAATATTCAAGATCAAATTATAGTCAGGTTGCTTTATGAATCTGAAGTCAGCAATTTATCAGCTCTGACATCATAAATACCATAAACTCACCATGCATGTTCTGTGCAGGTTATCAACCATAATATAATTCCCATTATCACTTATAAGCCTGCTCCCAAGATAGTAACTGACTGGATGTAAGCACAGTAGGCAAAGCCTGTTAGCAAACATGATGGCGGTAAGTGAAGCCATATTAGTTGCTCCCTTTGAATTAGCTTCTGCGAAGGGTATAGAAGAACAGTTTCCATTTACCTCTGTGCAGGTGCTGGTGGTACTGGTTTTGCCATTTAGTTTGTTACCCTGGGTTTGCCGCTAGCTTGCTCATTTCTCTAACTAGAAAAGGCTGGCATAAGATGGCAAACTTTTGAGTGTACCCTGTCTGCAGCATTAAGGGGGCAAAGCTGCAGTGCATATATATAGATTTACTGTATAAGTGTACAAACCCACTTGACGTATTTGCTGCGTGAATCAGTCTTAAAAATAAGCAGGCAAAACGCAGGTTGGCTTTATACAATTGTTCTGCGTTAAAATACGCAATTGCGTATTTTTGAAGCGTGAAGCTACATGCGTTTTTCGCACAGGTTGTTAACAACTGATGCTTTGCTAACAAGCTTCACGCTTCAAAAATACGCAATTGCGTATTTTAACGCAGAACAATCGTATAAAGCCAACCTGCGTTTTGCCTGCTTATTTTTAAGACTGATTCACGCAGCAAATACGTCAAGTGGGTTTGTACCCTAAAGCATTTTTATGTACAGTATGGATGATATGAAGCAGGTGGTAAGTGGGGATTCGTGTACTGTGGTATATGAGGATTCATAGACAATAAAAATTTACTCTTATGTAATGCTATGTGTTATATTTATAATATGTTTGAGTCTACAAGTAGCACAATCCATACACGGAGAGGGTCCACAGTCACTGCAAAAATCTTAGGCCCTGGTCGTTTCCAACATCATCCCTGCCTACACAAAGCACCCCTCCTAAATAATATTAATGTCTACCTTGATGTCCTGTTGCCATATTTCTGTGCTCCACACAGTTAGAGTGAGTAGGTAGGGGATTTAGGTGGGTACCTCAGTTAAGGAGGTGGGGACCCCCCATTAAGTAGGTCCCCTCATTAAGCAGGTATGTTTGTGCCCCCATTCTGTAGTTTTCCCCAGCAAGTAGGTTTATCCCCCTATTAGGTAGTTTCCTCTCAGAAAGTAGATATGTCCCCTCAAAGATTAGGTAGGGCACCTAGTAGGCATGTCCCCCATTGGTTAAGTAGTTCTCTAAGTAGGTAGGAAGCCCTCTTAGTAGGTACATTGCTTCAATAGGTAGGTTGTTGGGTAGGTTGCTAAGTAAGTAGGTTTTTCCTACCCACTAGGAAGGCAGGTTTGGCCCCCAGTAGGTAGAGCCCCTGATAGATGTTCTCATTAGGTATGCACCCCCTACCTTTGTGTCAGTATGTAGGTAGCCCTCCCTTCCAAAGTAAGTAAGCCAGTAATAAAAAAAATATTCTTTTGCCTCTTTTCTTCTCATGCAGAGAGCAGCAGGGGCCTTCTCCTTCCTTCTCCTATGTTCTAATGTGGCGAAAGGGATGATGCACATGATGAGCAACATCACAATCTGCCTCTGACCTCCTGTAGACCAAAGGTGCAGTCTACGGGAGTGTGTGACAGAGCAAGGAGCCATGGCTCTTTGCTTTGTCACAGATTTTAGGTCTATGTGTCTTAACTATGATTTCACCTGCCTGTCTCTCTCTGACCTTTACCTGCCCACACTTTTACATCCCCTGCTCATAGTGCTGCATCCTTATATTGGTTTTCAACAATACTTAGCTTACTAAGCACCTGGACACAAATCACAGATCGGCCAGAATAGATGAATATCCTGGTTTTACTTTTTGAAATAATGCCTCCACAGCGACAATCTCGTATTGGAAGTTGCCTTAAAATGGTTTTAAGAAAATGCTCCATTCACCTCTTAGCTTCTGGGACTTCTATATTACGGCATGTGCACTATTGAAGAAAAACGTGATTATGGAGTGACACAATGAGCTAGAGCTGTTAAAACATGCGTAGGTAGAAAAAAAAAATCTGAGTTGTTTTTGTTTTACACCTTTTCATATCTGTGTAGAGCAATGGATTCATACTGTTGGCTGCTCGCCATGATAAATACACGTTTTAGCTGGATGTTTGACAATGAAGGTGGATTCCATATATATCTTCATTTATATAGAGGCTCATTATGTAATTTGTTGCATACAAATCCTTTAGTTCATCAAACATGATTAAATAATCACTTAAAGGTATTATTAACAAGATGTCATATCTAATCCAATACTGTTCCTATAAAGGTCCATTAGCTCCGTGTTCCTATTTACAGAAGTGAATGTAACAATACACAATGTAATGGTCACTTTGTTGTCTATTAGAACAATATCATAATACCTGCTGCTACAACAGGGTATGAAATACTAAATGGATTAGGTCATTTGTTTGACAGATTTGGGAAGTCTGTATGTAGATGAAAATAAGAGCTGACTTTAGTCGTAGCTGGGCAATAAAGGTCAAGATAGACCGATACTACAGTATAGGTTTTTTTTTGCCTGAATTCTTCACGTTCAGAAGCAACGTGAGAAAATATTCCAGAAAGAGTAGTAGATGCTTGGAACAAACCTCCAGCAGATGTGGTTGGTAAATCTTCAATAACTCAATGTAAACCTGCCTGGGATAAACATATATCTATCCTAAGATAATAAAAAGGGAAACACTAAAAGGGAGACTAGATGGACCTAGTGTTCTTTTTCTGCTAACAATCTTCTATGTTTCTATGAATGCAGAAAGTTTGGGCCGATTTTTTAATAATTGTGTTGCTGCATTCTTAACACCATTACTTTTTTATTATTCTGTTGAAATTGTTGTATGAAGGCTTGTTTTTTGTGGGATGAGTTGTATTTTAAAGCAATTATGTCTCTTTAGAAATCTGTTGACATGTCCAACATCACATGGTCATTAGATCAATCGTTAGATAAAGCAGAGAAAAATGTGCGGATGAGTGATTCTCTCCTTGACTCGTTGGACACCCTGTCTTGGTTCAGGAGACGGGTTCTATAGTAAGAGGTCTGACTATTGCATTAAGACAGGCCGAGAGCTGGGTAGAGAAGTGCCGAGCCATACACTTCACCAAGCTCTGTCTAATACATGCAATGTGGATGTAAACACCCAGACTCTGGCTGATGAAATCTTTCACGTTCCTGTGTGATATGTCAAAAGTTTTTTTTCTTTTTCATAGTAACAGTAACACTAGAAAAGAATTAAGAAAAAAGAATTTGCTTTATCTAAATTATTAGATTATTTTTGGTAACTATGGTAACTAGGGATGGTTCGAACCGAGTTCAGTTCGGGTTTGTACGAACCCGAACTCTCGGTAATGATTCCCGCTGTCTGCCCGCTCTGAGGAGCAGACGGATCAAGCGGGAGGACCGCCTGGAAAACTGGGATACAGTCATAGCCATAGGCTGAATCCCAGTTTTCCAGGCGGTCCTCCCGCTGTATCCGCTCGCTCCACGGAGCGGGCAGACAGTGGGAATCTGATGCCGAGCGTTCGGGTTCATACGAACCCGAACTTCAGAGGGTTTGGACCATCCCTAATGGTAACCCATGCACTTCCAGGGATCAAAATCATAGGGTGCTGATGGGTGACAGAGGGCCCCTTCCTTACTATTGACCATAACCTCTAAAGGGTTGAATGGCTGTTGCAGCCAGATGTCAACTGTAAAACATATCCAGTACCCGCTGCGAATGGTGCGGCACAGGCGTTGTGCCCACACCATCCACTGGGCATAATTCTCTTACTAGAAAGCTTCACAAAAATGGACTTAAAAAACAAATATATGAAGAAAGGGGTTAGTGGTGAGCCGTTTATCTAATAAACTTTTTGTCATCAATAACCAAGGGGACATCCACTAGGCCTAGAGGATACACCATCAACATGGAAAGGTTTTCTATACTGTAAGCAGAGCAACTATGAAATTATGAAAATGTTATGTTCGTTGATTAGTTGACTGTATTACTGGAGGTGGATCATTAATCTATGGGTTTATCATCATTTTTTTTGCCCCATGGGTATTTTTTATGCCTCTCTTAGCATTGCAGCAAAATAGCTTGAACTAGAAGGACTTGGTCACCTTTCCTAACTATGTAACTATGAGCCTAATGATTCAACCAACTTGTTCAGTTTGCAAGAATATATACACATATGTAGCAAACGTAAGCTTGACATTTTCAGCGGCATGTGATGTGGTAAATGTCAATTTATTTTCTTATGTTTTTCTACCTCATTTAAAGTAAATGTCCCCTGTAGACAATCCAGCAAGTATTTCATCTAGCTGTAGAAACAATTAGTTTTGTTCAACTCTTGGAAGAGGGATTCCCTTCCACCAAGCAACCTCCTCCTAGAGCATTATTATAGGTGGTAGAGGGAAGGACAAAAAAAACATGGCTACCCATTAAAAGAAAAATAAATTAAGCTCACCGGACACAAAATTAGTCACCTAATGCGCAAGCACAGATGAATCATTAAACCTACACAAATGGGGCAGTGGTTGAGTCACAACCACTGCTTCTACGTGATCATAAGGCAGTAACGATCAGTTAGGGCCAGTTTACACTGAGGAATCAGAACTGAATTTCATCGCTGATTCCTCACTGAAAGTTTCCCCGAAAATATAGTGCAGAGCCAAATTCCATTGAGTTAAATGGAATTTGGCTTCTGTAGTTCATAAGGTGGAATTTCCCGTGGCGGATCCACTTTCCGCCAGGAGAATTGACATGTTAATTCTTAGGGTGGGTTCACATTGAGGAATTCTCGCGGATAAACTCCGCAGAATTCCACCGGCTTTAGGCGCTCACGGACATGCGCCTTTCCGGCGGCTCCATAGACACCATTCTATGGGCCGGCTGATTCCGCATTCCGCCGAGAGAACTGACATGTCAATTCTTTCGGCGGAATGCGGAATCAGCCGGCTTCCAAATCTGAATTTAGAAAATTAAGGTCCTTTCCAACGTGTTAGTGAGCAAACAGTACAACGGGTTATCAAGGCCTGAGGTGGAGTTACACAATATGAAATGATAATTTTTTAGGGGTGACTAATGTTTTGTCTGGCGAGCTTACTTTTTTGTGACTTTTTAAGTTTTGAAATAGTGACAAACGACAAAACAGGAGCAAAAAATATAATACTTCGTCCATTTAAAATTTTAAAAGGCCATTTAGACATCCCATTCTTACCTAACCTCTCTCCCCTGGGGTCCTCCTGTGACATTTTCAGGTCCCCCGCTGAAAGCTCCTGCTGCTACCTCCAAGACAGACTCATTTTGGCAGTGACAGCCCATTCAGTCAGTCACTGACTGAAGCCTCTCTGGCGGTCTCGGAAGTAACGATGGAGAAGTTACCTGAAGATACCTTGGTTAGGTAAGAATAGCATTTCTATTACTTTTCCTGCAGCAACGGCACTGTAGCTAAAATTTTAAATACTCCTTTATGTACCATTTTATTTATTTTATTTTATTTTATTTTAAACTTTTAATGGATTTCATGTTTGGTGGTAGTGGTATTCTATCTTAGAAAATTATCCTTTTTGGGGCCAACCCCTGGTGATCCCCATAATGGAGTACAATTACAGCCCCGAATGAACAAAGCAGGTCACGTATGCATGACCATTGCTTCATTCCTTCTCTATAGGCTTTCTAAAGGTTGCACATAGCAATGCACATAGCTAAAAACACATTTTGACAAACACCCTGACACACACTAAAACACACCAGCACACACACACACACAATCCTGTCAATGATTGACATTCAGTCCTGCATTTTACTGTTTCATCAGTTTCCATGGTAAGTTTTGATGATGCTCGGAAATATTAATGGCACATTATAGTGTTTGCTTTCCATTTTTTTGCTTTTGTCATTTATTGGTTACTATAAAGACTGATTTATTTTTATTATTTCTGCTCTACTGCTTCTCTTTATGAAAAGCCCACATCATCTTCTCCTTTAATTACAAGAAGACATAATAAGCACATACAGCCGGCCCTGTTACCAGGATTTCTTTCTTAGAACATTTCTTTATTCACTTTTATTTATTTCTATTTTTATTGAAAATGTTAAATGTAAATGACCTAGTAGAAGAACATCTACAATGTCAAACACAATAAAATCTCTCTGGTAGAAAATTACAAGATTTATGACTTTCCCATATATTTTTATACATTTTGCCAACCCATACCTAAAGTAGACCTATCACTTCATAACAATATTTGTTTTAACTGGAAAATAATTAGCCCCAGCTGGGTTCAGATTCAAGAGGAATTCTTGAGATGTATATCTGATGTATACCCAGTTGCTTCTGTCATATATACGGTCCCATGTCAAAGAAAAAAACACTGTCAGTGATATGTGCACGCACCAACAATTTCCATCAAGAAATGGGCATGAGATGGGGGCTGGAGGGGGGGTACATGAAACCTCCAACAGCCATAGGCTGTATCCACATTTTTCAGGCCACCTTAGGGCTGCATCCAATTTATTCAGCCACTGGCAATCAAATGCTGCACACCCGGGTTCGGACTATCCTGAGCATGCTCAAAGTACTCTCATCTAAAGATCACAAAAAAAAGCGAGACAAACCTTTTAGGCCTCTCAATCATACACCATCATCATTCTCCATGTCTATATTGCCCCATCTGTGCCCTCATAAAGTGGTTTATCCCTTCTGTATCCATATAGTAGTAAGACTCTTCTGTGCCCCCCTAGTAGTTAGGCTGTGAAAGTAGCTCAACCCCCCCCCCCCCAGGTATTATCCCCCATGTAACTATTTCCCCCATAGGAGGTGTACCTGGTAGGTAACTCCCCCAGTAGCAAGCCCACTAGTATCTAGTATTGACAATGTAGGCACCCCCTTGTAGTTACCCCCTCCCTCATGTAGTCATCTTCCCTGGTAGTTAGCCTCCTTCCATATAGGTAAATAGGTATCTTCCCTGGTAGTAAGCCCAACTTCCTACCATGTTATGGGTTCTAGATGTCACATGATAAGATGTTGATCCAGGGATTATTCTGATTGCCATATCGGAGCTGGGAAGGAATTATTCTCTGTGTGATGGGGCTATTGGCATTGGAAGAGAGCTTATGGCTCACAATGTAATGGCTGATTGTAAATTTCCCAGCAGTTCACCATCCAATATAAAAAAGAACAACTAAATGAAAATAAGACTAACTGAAAATAAATTATTATATATCAGCATTTACAGTAGTGAGGCGAATACCCTGTAACACGCAGATTTTTGTATGAATCTGTTCATGTGTGAAATAAGACTTATGGAATAAATGAAATGCTAGAAAAAGCTACACATGATGGCTTAATTGACTCTTAGAACTTTGTTCGTCACCAATGTGTTCATCTCTTGTCTTGAACGCTTGCCCTTCAGATCTCCCAGGAGCTGCTCCTTAGTTTGTGCTGCTCTTAAAGGTCCATCTTCATGAATTTTTATATTGTATGACTCATTTTATCTACATGCTTTGTTTTATAAAAATGAGCTTATCTGTGCTTGAAGTGTCATGCAGATCTGCTGTAATGTCTTATTGGTGAGGTTACAGGAATCAAAAGGCATCTTGGTATGTTATGTATTAGCCTGGTTGTTGTCCCTTATATACAGTACATGTTGCCTTTTTTATTCTAACTTTCAAGTCTTTATTAAAATCTTGCTACTGTCAGATTCGGCTTATTTATTAACCCCTTCCCAACTGCCTGAATTTCGACTTTTGTCTTGTTTTGTTCCTCAGTACAATGTCACTGGTACTATATATGGATAATTATTATTTTATTTTACAATGACATCTTTTGTGCCATAATCTGAGGGCCTTTTTATAAGCATTTGTTTTCTTTGATTGCTTTCATAGATTAATGCAGACATGTCAAACTCTGGCCCGCGGAGACATCTTTTTGGGCCCGCCGAAGAAAGTAGTAAACCTTACACAGCTGGCCCACCAACGTTTTCTATTGACCTGTTCATGATGTACAACAACAATCTATTTTCCTGCCACCCTGCTCGCTACCAGATTTCACCTGTCGTCTTCTTCTGGCCTCCTCCTATACTGTGATTGGATGCCCTGAACCCTCCTCTTCCATTACTTGTGCTACTCTACCTGCCATTTTAGCGGTAGTGGCCGTTACTCTTCATGCAGGCGTCCAGGACAGGTAATTCTTTTAGTGTACAGTGGGTCTTTTAAAAATCATGCCTCTCCAACATATGTGCTGGGGGCGTAAGGCCTGTGTGCACTGTAGGCTGCTGCATGTAGCGTAGGCAGTAGTCCCTAGTGTGCTACCGGCGGTATCTGAAGATCTGAGGTTCCGAGACTCCTTCTGGCTGTGTTCATTGCGGGTGGTAGGCCGTGTGAGCCTACCACCCGCAGCACATACAAGACTTATAGGCCTACCATCCACAGCGCAAACAGGCATCCCACCCGCATGACATACAGGGCTACCACCCAGGGTGCACACATGCCTTCCGCTCGCACCGCAGCAGGTGGTAGCCTTGTATGTGCTACGGGCAGTAGGCCGCCAGTCATTGGTATTCCAGTGGTTTGGATTGGTTCCCTGCAGTGAAATGGCAGGGAATTAATCCCTTGTCAGTGCTGCCTAAGAGTCTTTAGGCCTCCCGTGGCTGCCTGACTTGGCAATTGGTATACCGTGACTCTAACAGGCTGTACCAATCAGTCACTGAGATTGCTTATAGAAAATTGTTTTAAAAAAAATATGCATAATATTATAGCCCGGGGCCTATGGTACAATTAATCCACCACTGGCATCCACATCACTGTCATTGGTACTGCCCATGTCCAGCTTCCTGCCGTAGAGGAGCCAGCATACTAGGCCACAACCCAGCCATCCCCTTAGGATGGCGGTATGTGTCATGGACGGTACATGCAGACTTGACATGGACACTTTCCTCCCTAAACTTTCCTATTCTATACTTGCCCTCTACCTTCCTGCCCTATACTTCTCATGTCATAAAAATTTATTATATCATTTATCATAATGCACAGCAGCAGGAGACGCACGCCGCTCTGACAGTGCAAGGAACACCAGACACCGCTCTGATAGTGTCAGGAACGCTGTACGCATGATTCAATAGACATCAAGGTTGGCCTGCAACTTTGTCCAATTTTTTAAATTTGGCCATTGTGTATTTGAGTTTTACATGCATGGATTAATACAAGATTTTGCCATGGGCAGACTGTATCAAAAGATCAGTCAAGACAGGCACCAAGATTTATCAGAGACCTCAGCCTGCCATGGCAACCAAATGGCACCCTGCAATTAAATCACAGGTGTGCCAATCAGACCCCTGAACTACCAATGACACATCTGAATACTGTTTAAATGCTGCAATTACTAATGATTGTGGCATCCAAACAGTTAAATGATCAGCACCTGTGTGATCAACTATGTGATTACCAATGGGTATGCGCATGCGCACCAGCAGCCTTTTCTCTCCCACTCACCTCACTTGAACCTGGAAGTGAGACAGTTCTGAAGACACCGGTCAGAGGTGAAAGAGATGTGGACGTCAGGAGATTCAAGTGGCGATTGTCACCGGAGGGATGGGGAGTATGAAGTGTGTGTGTCTGTGTTTTTTTTTTTTTTTCAGGCCCCGCCGAAGTTGTCCTTTAAGGATTTGTCTGAAGGATCTAAAGTATACAATGTTTATTAACTTAAAAAAATAATAATAGTAAACATTTTTATTTTATTTTAATTGTTTTAATGTTTGTGTCATTATTTATGTATAAATATGTGTCATTATATATATATGTATACAGAATCAGTCCAAGGTTTTTGAGTTTGCTTCTAGTTTCACAATACAGTACCTTGAACATCAGACACTGCTTACTTTGAAAAGAATTGTTCTATGTTAGTTTGCTAAAATGATCACGTCAAGTACTGTTACTATGCTGAGTTAACATTATATACTGTATTGTAAATTACTTGTCCATGCAAAGTACAAGTAAATCACAACCCACATCCCACTGTGAATCCAATATTATTTTCTTCTACTGAAGAATGGTTTGGATCAATACATGTAGCAATACACTTACCCTGCAGGCAGCTAAAATTCATTTAATAGGGAAGAATTTAAACTGTTATTTCCCCCCGAGGGGAACTCAATAAAAATCAAAGCGATGCATTTAATCTGGGCGTGCACATATCACTTATTGCCCCTGGGTGGCAGATTCCCATTTCAAAATGGTACCAATTTAAATGTCAACAGGACATTCTTTATCCCACCCTCTGGGTCTTAGTAAGCTATTAACACATCTTTGGGGAAATCACTGAACTAGGCTTGAACAAAATAAATGAAAATGTAGATAGGATTGACAGTGACACTTAGTTTATACTTTGTTCCATTGTCATTTCTTTTTTTTTTTTTTTCCATTGTCATTTCTAAGATGCTATAGATGCTGTGAAACTGCTGCAGCATGATATAGTTTCAATTACCAATATTAATGGGTTACTACTGTATGTTTTTACTAAATAAAGTTGTTTTTTTACTGTATAATATAATCTAATGATTTTTCCCAATATACTCTTTGTATCCAATTTTCAGTTTTTTAAAGCTTTGTTTGCAGTCTGGGGAAAAAAACTTCATTGTTTAGTTCCAGGATGGAAATATAACCTAGACATGTGAAGAACACACAGGTACATGGCCTACTAGAGACCATGTAGGATGGAACGATTGTGGATTTTATTAGAATCTTATCTGCTTTACTAATACTGTGATACACTGCAGACTTTTCACATGCAGAATACAAAAGGAGAATCCACATAGGATCAGCCCTCACTTTCTGAGATTTCACGTCTAGAAATTAAGACGTCAAGACGTGGAGGGCAGGGCTAAATCACGATCACTGCATGCAGACGAAACTACTGTATGGTTACGTGCGATGTCTAATAGCTGCACAGTCTATCACAAAATGATAGTGATTTAGACCCTGCCCCCCCATCTCAGAATAGAAAAAGTTTCAGCTTCAGCGAGTAGAAGGTTTTAGCTGTCTTCTGCTGAACTACCCTCTTTAAGGCGCCCCATACACTTTATATTCTTATCGGCCATATCCGATGATGATGATGTCAGTAGAGGTAGGGGATGGGTGTGATGAAAAATCACTATCTGACCCCTTTGTTCTTGAACAAGTAAACGACGAACACACATGAATGATCCTATGCATGGGAAGAATGGGGGAGGATGGGAGAGATAACTGTCGTCTAACAGTTAATGAAGGTGTATCACTACCTTTACAGTAGACTTATTGCTCTAAAGTAGCAAGAGAGCGTCAGGTCTGTGGTCACTTCTGCCTCGCTCCCCGTTTGCTGACGGTGCTTTTACAGTGGGATGGGGGGTTGGGCACAGGGAGCTGCGGGAAGGGCTGCCTATATGATCTTTAGATAGATAGAGCCAACATATTCCACAGCACTTTACAATTCTACACACATAGGCCAGGTTTACGCTATGTATGACATCGGCCATTCTCTGACACGGTTGTGTCACAGAATGGCTGTCAGTAAAGTTCATCCCAGTCGGTACTGCAGTACCGGCCGGATGAACTTAATTTCTTTTGAAATGCACCAATTCACCATAGCCGACAATGTAAAATCCGGCCGGAGCCACACTTTACATTGTCGGAACTGTCAGTTTTGTTCGATGAATAGCAGCCGCACAAAACTGACATCTCATCTCCGGCCGGTATTCCATTAAAATTAATGCAATGTATTTTTTCATTTAATAATGTCCGGTGTTGCAATCTGCAACAACGGCCGTTATTAAAGGGGTTGTCCGGCGCTAAAAAATTATTCACAGAATAACACACATTACAAAGTTATACAACTTTGTAATGTATGTTATGTCTGTGAATGGCCCCCTTCCCCGTGTCCCACCACCCCCACCCGTGTACCCGGAAGTGTGGTGTGCTATACTCACCTGTCACGTGCCGACCACGGTCTCCGATCTTCAGCAGTGACGTCTTCTTCGGGCGGCCGGCGGATCTTCCAGAGTGCCGGCCGCCCTCTGCAGCGTCATCCGAAGCTCACCCGCGATTGGCTGAGCATAACTGTGCTCAGCCAATCGCGGCTGAGCGGCTGACGAGGCGGCCACGTCATCAGCTGCTCAGCTGCGATTGGCTGAGCACAGTTATGCTCAGCCAATCGCGGGTGAGCTTCGGATGACGCTGCAGAGGGCCGCCGACACTCGGGAAGATCCGCCGGCCGCCCGAAGAATACGTCACTGCTGAGGATCGGAGACCGTGGTCGTCACGTGACATGTGAGTATAGTGCACCACACTTCCGGGTACACGGGTGGGGGTGGTGGGACACGGGGAAGGGGGCCATTCACAGACATAACATACATTACAAAGTTGTATAACTTTGTAATGTGTGTTATTCTGTGAATAATTTTTTAGCGCCGGACAACCCCTTTAAATGAAAAAATATGTTGTGTGAATTTAGCCATATAGTGCACACGTATAGGCTATGTTCACACACCATTTTTATTAGGTAAAAAACTGACTTTTTTTTTTCTCCCAGAAGAAACAACAGGCTAATGCATGAATGCTTAGTATCTTCTTGTTTACTTAAACATCAATGAAGGCAAAGTACAAAAGTACGATTCATTCACAGTGCTCAGTGATGGAATTCCATCATAGATAGATCACATTCAGTTCTCCTGGAGTCTTTGATCTCCTAAGTCATGACTGTGGTCTGGCTGGCATGTAAACAACACTATGGATGGCTTAACATTTCAGGAGCTATGCTCCTTTTCTCAAGCATGCATGTGATGCACAGTTATACAATACCAAACTTCATCATAAATGATCTGTAGAACTATTGGAATAATAAACAACCTGACTGACTACAAGAATTAGGGATGGTCCGAACCGAGTTCGGTTCGGGTTCGTACGAACCCGAACACTCGGTAATGATTCCCGCTGTCTGCCCGCTCCGTGGAGCTGGCGGATCCAGCGGGAAGACCGCCTGGAAAACTGGGATACAGCCACAGCCATAGGCTGTATCCCAGTTTTCCAGGCGTTACTCCCGCTGTATCCGCCCGCTCCACGGAGCGGGCAGACAGCGGGAATCTGCTGCCGAACGTTCGGGTTCATGCGAACCCGAACCTCGGCAGGTTTGGACCATCCCTAACAAGAATACATTAAAGTGTCACTGTTAGGGTTTTTTTTGTTGCAGAAATTAATAGTCTAGGTGATTTTAAGAAACTTTGTAATTGGGTTTATTAGGCAAATATGCCATAATGTGCATTCAAAACGACTTTCCCCAGCCCCCCCCTCCTCTCTCTCATCCACTGATCATTATCAGGAAATATTGACTAGTTTACATCAGTCATGCCCTTTCTGTTCTATGGAGAGGGGGGAGGAGGTAGAAGGGAGATTAGTCGCCAGCAGAGAGCAGAGAACAAAGGATTACACAGTGGGAGCTGTATGAAAGACGGTATTCAGAGGTTAGAGAGGTCAGTGGTGACTTCAGAGGAGATAGCCGGTGACGTAGCTGTGAATTAACTCTTTGTTGTCCTGTTGTGGTGCCTCATCTTTTTCAACCCCTCCCCTCTCCGTAAGAGAAACATGAAGACAGGGGGGAGAGCTTCAAACTGCTTTTTCATGATAAAAATTTTCGGCTAATAAACTCAATTACAAAGTTTCTTAAAATCGCCTGTACTATTGATTTTCTGTCCAGATCAGCAGCAAATTCCCATAGAAAACCTCTCCTGCTCTGGACAGTTCATGTCACCAGCACTGTGTCAGACTGGAAAGAATTCATCACTTCCTGTAGGACATTCAGCAGCTGATAAGAGATTTTTAAACAGAAGCAAATTACAAATCTATATAATTTTCTGACACCTGTTGATTTGAAAGAAAATGAATTTCACCGGCATTCTTCTCTAAAGTCTATGGAAAAAAATGTCCTTTTTACAATGTGTACATTTTATACCTATTTTACGCTTTTATTTTGCTGTATATTTGAACTTAATGTATAACTTCTATCTAACAAGAACTGAATGGCCTACAGATGCAATTGTTCTAGACATCTATTGTATAGAATATTCTGAAGAACAATTCAGGTTGAATCTTTTCAGCTGATGTCAAGGTTCTTCTAGATAGTAATGATTTATAAAATGTACAGTTCTTGCCTACCAATATGGAGATGTTAGCTGTTTTCTTACACTTCTAGAATTTACTATGACCTTGTCAGTGCAGAAAGCTAATTACATATAAGTGTTAATGACATGACAACTGTTTGAGACATCTAATATTTCTTCAAGGTCTCATAATCTGCTCTTTTTATCATTACGTCTACTGAGATGAGTCCCTTATTTACTAAACATTGATCTCATGTAATTATAATTGTCGGTTATTATATACAATTATATGTTTATGTAATCATTAGTTATTTGTTATGCAAAGTATCTCTATCAAGTGAATAGCCTATGACCAGATAGATAGATAGATAGATAGATAGATAGATGACAGGACATAGATAGATGATAGAAAATAGTAGGTAGATAGATAGAGATAGAGATAGATAGATAGATAGATAGATAGGAGATAGATAGATGACAGGGCATAGATAGATGATAGAAAATAGTAGGTAGATAGATAGAGATAGATAGAGATAGATAGATAGATAGATAGATAGATAGATAGATAGATAGATAGAGATAGATAGATAGATAGATAGATGTATACATGTCATATGATTTACAGTCTTAAATTTGTATCTTTATTATTTTATACCTATAATTTCTGTAATATTTAACATTACATAGGAGCACACGCTTCATGGTGATGTTACAAGTTTGCTCAGGGAAGCTGACGCACTGCTGGGTATATATATACTGTATATACAGTGGTACCTTGGTTTAAGAGTAACTTGGTTTAAGAGCGTTTTGGTTTAAGAGCTCACAGTTTTTCAAAATTGTGACTTGGTTTAAGAGCATTGCTTTGGTTTAAGAGCTCCCTGTACTGGGTGGAAGGGCGAGTTGGGGAGAGGCATGGTCTGCATAGCGGGGTCTACAGCCCTGTACTCTGACCCAGGAAGTCTCCCTCACCTTCCAAATCATAGCTGATCCACTTCAGGCTGGGGCTTACATCAGGGGACAGGACTGTGGAGGTCTCCCTGCAGTTTCTGTCAGTCCTGATTGGTCCAGGCTGAACACACCCCTTTCCCCATTGCTGTCATGTGACCACACAGACCTCTGACAGCGGCCCTGCTTCTCTCTTATAGCCTGTTGTACTACGCTACTGCATTATGGGGATCTGCAGTTCCATCCTGTATCTACAAACTGCTGATGTGTTATCAGGTTTATGCAGTTAATAAACATTATACTCCACATGCTGATTGCTATACTGTACAGTAACTTACAATATCACATATTTAGCTGTTTCTCATTGTTTGTTTAATCTGTTTTATGGTGCGTTCACACCTACAGGATCTGCAGCTGATTTTCTGCAGCAGATTTCATTTAAATAACTGAACACAGCATCAAATCTGCTGCAGATCTGCTGCAGATCCTGTAGGTGTGAACGCACCCTTAAATGTTATTTAACATATAAAATCATTATTTTTGGGCTGTGGAACCAATTGTCTGCATATAAGTGATTTCATATGGGAAAATTTGCTTTGGTATAAGAGTGGATATGGATTACAAGCACGCTCCCGGAACGAATTATACTCGTAATCCAAGGCACCACTGTATATATATATATATATATATATATATATATATATATATATATATATATATTACTGCCAACAGAGAGATATGAAGATACTTCCTTGCTTAGCACAGGTGATAGAAGAATTGTAGGAGAAAAGCTTTCATTTGAAGTTTCGCACTTTATCTTGAATAAGATTTTCTCCCGTGATATTAAGTATTGTCAGTGCACTATAAATTAGTCAGGATTATATTATGTTTCACAGATAATACTACATTAAATTTAGAATAGCTTTGTGCTATAATGTCAGCGTAGTCAGTGCGGAGACACAAAAGGTTGTCCACATCATTATATCTAGCAAATAGATCAGGAGCAGATGTGGTTTCTTCTTCTGGTTACAATAAATATTGATTTCTTTATAAATGAGGAATTACATTTAACATGTCATCATCATTATTTTACTTTTATAGTAAATTATATATTAGTCTTAGTTTTTATATGAAGATATAAAAGGGGCTTCCTATTTCACTGGTTGTCAACTAATAAAACTAAAACTGCCCCCAGTCTTATTCAGATGAATGGTAGTTGTAACTACACGGGATAGTTCTGAGAAAATGGTACAGGTGTGAAAGCTCATGAAATACAATAGGTTTAAGCATACTATGTATTTACATTGATTCTGCTGACTCAGAATCATATTATTATTTGAGATATAGGATGTTAAAAGAGTCATAACGTATAACCCCTACATTTAAAGAGACTCTTTACCCACAATCTGCCCCCCCCCCCAACCACTTGTACCGTCAGATAGCTGCTTTTAATCCAAGATCTGTCCTGGGGTCCGTTTGGCAGGTGATGCAGTTATTGTCCTAAAAGATAACTTTTAAACTTTCAGCCCTGTGTCAAATTGCCGTGGCCTAAAGTACCAGTGCCCTATGCCTGCACCGCCTCTCTGTCCTTCCTCCCTGCCCTCTTCACCATTAGGAATGCCACTGGCAGGATTTCTCCTAATCCTCACTTGTCTGAACAGTGCACATGTGCTGGATCATTAAGGCACTTGTGCAGTGTGCCGACAAGTGAGGATTAGGAGAAATCCTGCCCGGGGGCGTTTTTAATAATGAGGAGAGCGATAAGGAGGGAGAGAGGGGCGTCACAGGCCTAGTGCACGGACACTCTAGGCCACGGCAATTTGATACAGCACTGCAAGTTTAAAAGTAGTTTTTTAGGACAATAACTGCATCACCTGCCGAATGGACCCCAGAACAGATTTTGCAGCTGTTAAAAGCAGCTACCCAACGGTACAAGTGGTTTGGGGGCAGAGATTGTGGGTACAGAGTCGCTTTAAAGAAAGCTTGTTACTGCTTCTTACCTATTTTAGCAAATACTTGCATTGTCCATTAAATAACTATTTGAGACATCATACAGCCCTGTGTTACTTCATTCCCGGGGGGTGCGATCGTGCGGCCGGGGGGTGCGGGGGGGCGATTGTGCGGCCGGGGGGTGCGGGGGGCGATTGTGCGGCCGGGGGGCGCGGGGGGCGATCGTGCGGCCGGGGGGGTGCGGGGGGCGATCGTGCGGCCGGGGGGTGCGGGGGGCGATCGTGCGGCCGGGGGGTGCGGGGGGCGATCGTGCGGCCGGGGGGTGCGGGGGGCGATCGTGCGGCCGGGGGGTGCGGGGGGCGATCGGGGCTGCAGGGGGGGGCGGGCAGGATATACATTACCAGGTCCCCGTTCCTGCTTGCTTCAGCGGCTCCCGGCACGTTCTGCCCGGCCAATCAGTGCGCTGCCCTGCCGCAGCGCACTGATTGGCCGGGCGGGCCGTGAAGACACCGGGAGCCCCCAAGCAAGCAGGAACGGGGACCCGGTAATGTATAATGTCCGGCGGCTAGGGGGTTAATGGGGAGGGCTGCAGACAAAATCGCAGCAGGGATGTACATCCCTGCTGCGAGTTTCTCTGCTAATGAAAGTATAGGGCTGGGATCTGCAGCGAGTCTCGCTGCAAAAACGCAGCATGGAGACTCGCTGCAGATCCGGCAAGTGGGTTTGTACCCTTAAAGGCATATCCAGCTACCATTGTGCCAAGGTTCTAATTCAGTATCCTGTATAGATGTACCCCTGCATGTGACAAAAAGAGAAAGCAAGCAAAAATAAAATCATGAATTTCTTGTACGTCTACAAAGCCAAATAACTGAATTGTCAGAAATCCCTTATTTCTGTTTAGCGCTTTTGTAGTTGAATCACGTGCCAACTATCATTGTCTATAACTTTTATGTTCACTGTATATATTCTTATAGACCAGCGTCCCAGAGCGCATTATAATACATGGTGACAGACATAGAGAATGTTTACATGGTCATAAAAAAGTAGACTTGCTTATGGGCCATAAATAGCTTTTCTCCTACGGCGTCATTTAAACAATGTGATAATGTTGTGTCATATCACATGGCTAAACACATAAATAGAAATCTGCGACGATAACTTGAAAACAGGATGACAGCAAAACTATTTCTGAAGTCTTTTCACATATAAAAGCTCACGTGGAGGAGTCAAGGCGGTGATCAGCAGGCTTCATTTCGGGGGATCTGAAAAGAATCACAGCTCCTGCTCCCACAAACTGCTTAGCATTTCAATTGTATATTGTAAATTGTTCACCTTGACATGAGTCACTCTTTATAGTTTTCTTATTCAACATTACTTTGTCTGTTTCTAAAAAGATTCCGTCTTTTCTGATGCTAATGTCTTAACTCATTCAGCGTGTTTCAATGTGTGTAGCCTGGAAGTGTGAAGATTGATAGAAGATGTTTTTTGCTTTTCTCATAGAATATGAAGCAAAAAAAAAAAGACATAATAGAGACGTATAGTACAAAGAGTATTAACTACAACAGTCAGAGCCGCCATCAGGAATTTCGGGGCCCCATTCTACCAACTGGGCCCACACCTTACTAAAAGCATGAATGCAAAAAAAGTTAATTTGGAACAAGTCAATTAGGCCACATTTTTGGCCTAAAAAATAAGTACTTTTATAGAAGAATGGCCAAAAGTTTTCAGTCATTTTTATCAGGCATTTTTCCATAAATTGTCAGTTTTCTTTTTAGTGTTGCTGTGTTGTCATTTAAATTAAAGCGATTCTGTACCCAAAATCTACCCCCCCCCCCCAAACCACTTGTACCACCAGATAGCTGCTTTTAATCTAGGATCTGTCCTGGGGTCTATTCAGCAGGTGATGTAGTTATTGTCCTGAAAAACAACTTTAAAGCTTGCAGCGCTGTGTAAATTTGCGTGGCCTAGAGTGTCTATGCCCTAAGCTTGCAATGTCTCTCCGTCCCTCCTCCCCCACCCTCTCCATCATAAGGAACACCACTGGCCAGGATTTCTCCTAATCTTCACACCACACAGGTGCTGGATCATTAAGGCTCATGGGCAGTGTTCAGACAAGTGAGGATTAGAAGAAATCCTGCCTGGGCCATTTCTAATGATGATCTTTGTCCGAGACAGGAACTGTCCAGAGCAGGAGAGGTTTTCTATGGGGATTTACTACTATTCTGGACAGTTCCTGATGTAAACAGAGGAGGCAGCAGAGAGCACTGTGTCAGACTGGAATGAATACATCATTTCCTGCAGGACATAGAGCAGCTGATAAGTTCTGGAAGATTTTAAAATAAAAGTAAATTACAAATCTATATAACTGATTTGAAAGAAAAAGATTTTCGTCAGAGTATCCCTTCAACCCCTAGACAGCCTAGGACGTACCGATACAAAATGGCTGCCTGTCACCAGACGACTGGTACCGTACCAGTACATCCTGAGCTATGAAGCGAGCTGAGGAGCGAGGGCCAGCTGCTATCAGCATCCAGACACTCACTGATAATGACAGGCTGCAGCGATAGCGCTTCCAATAAAAATTAAAATCACCCCCTACCCCATAATACAAATAAAACATGTAAAAAATAAAAAAAATAAACATATTAGATACCGTAGCGTGTGTAATTGTCCGATCTATTAAAATATAACAACAGTGATCCCATACAGCAACCGAACAGAGGGGAAAAATGCTAGGCTTGCTTATTTTTCATTACATTAAATATATAAAAAAATTATAAAAAGTAAACAAGACATCCGATGTAAAAAATGACACCCCATACAGCCCCACATAAGTAAAAAAAATAAAACTGTTATAAGAGTCACAATTGGGCCCTTTTAATAATAATTATTTGCAAAAAAAATTGCTTTTAATCTAAAAAAATAAATAAAAAAAATCGGAAAATCTGTGTAAACTTGCATATCGTTGTGTTCAGACTGACCTAAATAATAACGTACCGTAAAGTGCATTACGTAGACAGAGGAATGAGTCTCCATTCTTCTAGTATTTATCAACTGGTGTATGTCCTGCAGGAAGTGGTGTATTCTTTGCAGTCTGACACATTGCTCTCTGCTGCCACATCTGTCCATGCCAGGGACTGCCCAGAGCAGAAGAGGTTTTCTATGGGGATTTGTTACTGCTCTGGTCAGTTCCTGACATGGAAACAGCAGCAGAAAGCACTGTGTCCAACTGGAAAGAATACATCATTTCCTGTAGGACATACAGCAGCTGAAAAGTACTAGAATACTGGAGATTTTTAAATAAAAGTAAATTGCTAATCTATATCACTTTCTGACATCAGTTGATTTAATTTTTTTTTTTTTTTACTCAGGAGTACCCCTTTAACCCCTTAAGGACCGGGCCTGAAATGGCCTTAAGGACCGGAGCAAATTTTATGAATATGACCTGTGTCACTTTATTCATTTATTCTGAGATTGTTTTCTCGTGACATATTGTACTTTACATTTCTGGTACATTGGAGTCGATACTTATAATCTTTATGAAAAAATCCAAAATAACATAAAAAAATTGTGAAAAAATGCATTTTTCCAACTTTTAAACTTTTCTGCTTATACAGAAAATGGTTATACCACATAAATTTTATATTAAATAGCATTAGCAACATGTCTACTTTATGTTGGCGGCATTTATTAAACTATATTTCATTTTTTTTAGACAATAGAAAGCGTAAAACATTAGCAGCAAATCTCCAAATTTTCAGTAAAATTTCAAAATCAGATATTTTTAGGGACCTGTTCAGGTTTAGGGTATAAACCCACACACCGTATATGCAGCGTATTTACTGCTGCGATACGCAGCAAACTCGCAGCAAACTCGCAGCAGATTAGATCTAAATAACTGAACACAGCATCAAATCTGTACCAACAAATCTGCTGCGTATTTGTTGCGTATCTGCTGCGTATACGGTGTGTGGGTTTATACCCTAAGGCCGGTTTCACACGTAGTAAGAGTGCGGCCGTAAAAATTTCTGTCCCGTACATCTCCGGGTGGTCTGGCGGCTGTATTTGAAAAGCACTTACGGTCTTATCGTAAGAGTCTGGCCGTAGTGTCATGATGTTTCTTGGCTTGTTTGGCCCCGCTCGAAAGCATGTATTTTATTCATGAATCTGCCCCCGGGCCAAATAAGCACACCCACATCCCTATAAAATCTCCGCCCACTCGCGAAGTACGCCCATATGCTTGTATTGTTTTGAAGCAAACTAAACAATCGCCAAAGATGTGTGATGCCGCTAATAATGCGCCCTATGGTCCAGCACGGCGTATGAGGCTGCGCCGCAAGCACCAGCTCGTGGTGCTTTCTATCCTGTGGAAGATGCGTAATTATTACCTGGGTTTGTGTGTAAGTATAATATATTTTTTTTTTTTTTTTTGTCAAGCTTTATGTACCTTTTTTCGAACTAGCCTTACAAACTGTTTCGGCTTATAATCCGTAAACCATTGATTTAAATGTATTGTTTATGCAAGCTCCCTTAAGTACTGTTGACACAAGGTCCTTAAATGCAACAGTGTAATAATTTAGTGACTAATTGAGATGTCTTCAAAATTATTAATGTAATTTTTTAACAAATTCTTCTCAGAGGCAAAAAGACGCAGAGCAGCGCCGTCTGCAGGAGGTGGGACGGCGATATTGGGTCCACCCCATCAATCTGCGGAGGGAGACACGGGGCCACATTGGTTGCCTGTATGATGATTTGCGACGGTATGTCGATTTTAATAGATCAAACTTGGCTAATCTTTGAATGTAATATGCAAATGTAAAGGTTACTGTCCCCAAATGTGTAGGCCAAAGTCCATTATGTTATATTGTTGTTTTGGTTTATCCTTACAACGTTTGATGTTAATTTCAACATTTGTAAACCGTATGACATCTTCCTATGATGTGTGTTTCTGTGTAATATTTGTGATCAATATTTTTCTTCATTTGTTGCAGACATCCTGACAAGTTCCAGGACTTCGTCAGGCTGCCTATGGAGGCGTTTGACAATTTACTTGCCATTTTGAGCCCACATCTCCAGAGACAGGACACCTACATGCGGAAATCCATCCCTCCTGTGGCCCGTCTGCTCATAACGTTAAGGTGAAGAGGCTTTCTTTCAATTAAAACTATTTGTTCATGTATTTGTAGTTAAATCTAATATAGTGTTAAAATATGTAATAATGTAATATTTAGCTGAATGTGAAATCGAATACTAAAAATAATTTTTTTTTTTTTTTTTTTTTTTTAAGATTCTTGGCGACAGGGGAGAGTTATGCATCGTTGCACCTCCAATTCCGGGTTGGTACGTCGACCATCTCAGGAATTGTGAGGTGCACGTGCGGCGTGATCTGGGAGCATTTGCAGCCCATCGTGATGGCCAGTCCGACCAGGGAGATTTGGTTGCAGTCAGCAGCAGGCTTTCAGTCTGTGGCCAATTTCCCCAACTGTATAGGGGCGGTTGATGGCAAGCACATACGTGTGCGTCAACCACCGCGATCAGGATCACAGTATTTCAATTATAAGAAATTTTTTTCTGTGGTCCTGATCGCGGTTGTTGATTCCACGTATCGTTTCCTTGCCATCGACGTCGGCTCCTATGGCAGTACTGGGGACTCCCGGGCGCTACTGAGATCAGAGTTTGGGAGGCGAATTCTGTTAGATCACGTGACTCTACCTCCTCCCACTCCTCTTCCGGGTACCACGCATCCCGCTCCATTCGTCATGGTAGGGGATCAAGCCTTCCCTTTACTGAACAACCTGCTGCGCCCTTACCCACGGAGAGGGCTGGATGAACGGGGGAGAGTATTTAACCGGAGGCTGAGCCGGGCACGTAACTTCGTGGAGTGCGCCTTCGGAATCATGACTAGTCAGTGGAGAGTGTTTACCACTGCCCTGCAGTTGAACTTGGGCACAGTTGACATGGTCATTAAAGCTGCCTGTGTTCTCCACAACTTCCTTCGGGACTATGCTCCCACCCCGGAGGTGAACGTGGAAACACTGCCAGCTTTTAGTGCCCCTGTCAACTATGGCCAAGGGAGACAACTCAACCGCGGGATAGTGGTCAGGAACCTCTTTGCTGACTACTTCATGACTCCTGAAGGTGCCGTGCCCGTGCCCCTTTCACAGCCTCCGTTATGAGCCACGGCCACAGGACTGATGTTTTTCCGCATGTATGTCACCTGTCTCTGGTATTTTTGTTTTTTTATTAAATTTTGTTTTATTTGAGCCAGATGTATTGGTTTATATTTAATTTGCCTTATCTTTTTAATAAAACCAAAAATATATTTTGTTATTACACTAAACAAAGTGTCTGCCTTTTCAATGTATGTAAACCATGTTGTGTGTTCACACATAGTAGTGTTCGAAAATACACATAACCTCACTACATATACTACTGGCCAGTAATTATCGAGCATGGTCACATCCTGCTAATGTTAATTGTATAGTCCTTTGAACCTAGTGTGCTGAAACATTGATGTGATCAAAACATGTGCATTTCCTATGGAGTGACCAGCAGGGTGCGCACTATATGTCGAACTTTCTAGTGTGGGATATGTAACAGGATCTGATATCTTCTAGTGCCACAGTCCATCTCACTTCTTAACAATCACTATTAACACACCACATATCCCTCCACACATCACCCAGGTGCGCCAGCTTGATGTGGTCTACTTAGGTTGCGGTTCCCAAAAAATCTTTATCCTCACATTTTTTAAAGTAAAACACAGAAGAGTGTATTAAAAGCTGAGAAATGTCGCTCTTTACTTTATCACCTGTTCCTTTTCTACAGTCATCTCCTGGATTTCTTATCAAAAATCCATCACATCAATCTGCCTGTGTAAACGCTACATTATGTCGTTTATTGTGTCTACGTTGATATATCCTCCACTTTGTACATAATGACCACATGCTAAATGTCCTGCAGGAGGCGATTTCTACTCCCATCGGACATCCAGCTCTATGTGGAAATGATAGTGTCATGATAATAAACATTAATGTCCCAAAATATGTTAGTGATCATCACAAGCCTCTCCTGCTCTGCCCACTTCCTGCCTTGCCCACAGATGTCAGCATAGAGCAGGCTCAGACCTGAAAAACAAGTAATCGCAGCATTCACTACATCTTCGCTAGTGGCTTCACAATACGTGTATTTCACTCAGTATAGCTAACAAAAACAGGAGTGGATTCAAAACACCCAAAGGATCTCTTGACACAATGTTGTAATGTTGTGGATGTGCGCCATTAAAACACTAAATAAGGACATTTCCAAATAACATCCCTTCTTAAGAAAAACAGTGCAATATTTCACTTTAAATGGCGCACATCCACTCTATTTCAACATTGTGTGAACAGAGACTTTGTGTTTTTGATACACTACTGGTTTTGTTAACAATACTGACCAAAATATCCGGACTCAAATACACGTATTGTGAACCTACTACGAACATGTAGTGAATGTTGCGATTCATTGTTTTTCATGTATGACAGTGCTCTCTGCTGACATCTGTGGCCAAGGCAGGAAGTGGCCACAGCAGGAGAGTGTTGGCCTGATAAATGAAATACTTAACTACATTAATATTTACTATCATGACACATAAATTTTAACACATACAGCAATGTCTCAGATATGATTAGAACTATCCTCCTGAAGGACATCCAGCATGTGTTAATTTTATACTAACGTAAAGCAGACAAGTAAATTTACTAACACACAATAGCAACATTCAATACATCTTTCTATGCAAAAAAAGGCCAATAAGTGTTTTTAAGCGTATTTCGTAGTTCCTTAGTGCCAGTCACTAATCATTTTGGTTTTTAACCCTTAAACACTAAAACATAACCAAGTCAAAAATAATAATTATGGAAACAACAAGATATGTCGAAATGGCTTTATTACATGTCTAACAAAATTCACATCCACATGATAGTGTGTGTGGGTGGATGTGGGCGAGGGTGTGTGGAGACTACTTTGGACCATGTTGACAGAAGTTAGAATAGTGTGCAGAGGCAATAGTGTGGCCAATATGTGAAGGCCACAGCCAGCCTGACTGTATTCTGGCACCACAAAACTAAAAGGGACATCCCAATCCCCCCAAGCTGTTATTGTCATCCCTAGCTAATGTGATGGCCGACCTTGGAAACAGTGTGTTATTGATGTGGTCCTGGTGCGCACAAATTTTAGCCAAATATTAATGCTAGTAAGCCGCGGTTGGCACAAAGGCCCTACAGTGTAGCAGACAAGGGGTGGTGTTGGTGTAGCTGAGGAGAGGGAGTGCGGAACAAACACAAATGTTGTTGGACGGTAAAGGCACATGTCACTCTCTCTCGCCAGGCTCCACAGGACCCTCTTGGCATCTTGGTGGTGGAGTCCTGGCCAACCCCTGTGCCAGATTAGGTTCTTCATTCTCTTCATCCGATGAGGCCTCTGCTGGTTGCTGAACTACTTGTGGTCTGAGGAGAAAACAACACTGGTCACTATCTAAGATGGCACTTTTGTTTAAGGACATATTTAGCCATATAACTAAAATGGAGGCATCCAATGCAGGATTACACTCTGCCTGCTTTCACACTATTTTCTATGTACGAGGTGGCACACTAGAACTTTTTACACAATATTCACACACTCTTGACCCAAAATGTGGGTCTTCACAAGGCCACCCCAGTGGAACATTATTTTACTCTATGGACACATTGCGTCCATTGTTTAAACATTATGAATACAGTCCACGCTATTGGCATAACTGCCATTTCATGTTCTGGATTAGATCCTGGAGGGATCAAAAGCTGTTCCCAAAGCGTTTAGCCCAGGCTGCATTTGTTAGTTTTCTTGTGTCCAGCAGGGGGCGCCTCATCTTACCGAAATAGAGATTACTCTAAAGTGTTCACTAAATATACTGCTCCCCCTGCTGGAGCCTCAAAGTATATAATCTATATAAATATAACACATGTCTATGTCTGCACACATAAGACACTGAGCTACTTCCGTCATCATCTGATCCTACCATGGACACATGCAATTAACACACACACTTACCTGCGGCGTCTGGTGGAATTCAAAATGAAACGCAGCATTGGGGCAAAACGCAAAGCGGCCAGTTCTTCTTGGGAGGCCCCACGCCTGATCAGCTGCCGTCGCTGCCTGATGAATCTGTCCCTCACACTGGACCACCTGGTCTCCACATAGTTAGCTTAAACCAAAAGCATCCACACATTAGGAATATATCAGCGTCAGGTGACCATAACACTCGAGTTTATGGTTTGCCACAGTGGCTAAACAACTTACCAATTCTCCATTGCTGTAATCTAGTATGCTGGTCCCAATCTGGGTATACAATCCGGGCAACCTCCCTCCATGCGGCACTCCGCGTTAGCCGGCTTCTGTACCCAGCCGCAGGCCCGTCCCATAGCAGTGGGCGAGCATGGACCTGAAAATAACATAAAATCACAGTAACGTCTTAGAAATTATTAGTCAATAAGGTCATAGCTCCTACACCCATTTCACATGCTACACGCCATGTTTGATTGTAAATAGTACCTCACTTATGTGGGTGGGGTCTCCAGCTTCACCTGCAGCTAACTCCCTCCCTCCATGATGTTTGCTGGCGGACATATCATATACACAGTACACTACTACTCACATCATGTCCTCATAGTATTTGTTGAAAATATATGTGCTTACTACTAGGGAATGGAAGGCCACAATCCGGCGCGGGGGTCTGGGATCGGATAGCGACACGGGGGGGACACGCCTCCTCTCTGTAGTATCGCCACCTCAGCACTGTGCGTAGCGGGGGTGGGGGTGGGGGTAACAATTGTGTGTCGTGTGCTCGGCTAATTGCTATGTGACACCATGTAACGCTGCTCAGCTTACCCATTTGTGTCCGGCCTTGTCACGTCGTAAGCCGCTGCACTACAAGTGCCATAATGGGCGCACACGCCTCTTTGAACCTGGCTGCTGCGTATTGTGTGTGCTTCCGACGTTACAACGCGTGACAAAGTACACAGCAGAGCAGCGCTAAAAGCCAAACTACTCATTAGCCGAGCAGTGAACATAATTAGCACAGCACACCAAACACTCCGGCTAAACAACCACCCCGCTACGCACACTGATGACGTGCATGTACTACAGAGAGGGGGCGTGTCCACGCTGTGTCGCTAGCCTATAGCATCATCAGCCGGCGCCGGATCTTGTGCGTGATTTGCGTACTATTAAAGCGACCTCCTTATGATGACACTATCAGAACATTATATGGGAGGATTTCTCCTATGTATGTGCCGCCAACAACCATCATGGAGGGAGGAGGGAGGAGGGAGGAGGGAGGAGGGAGAGAGTTCGCTGCACGGCCATCTCGCTAAAAGCAAACCTAAGTCACGCCCTGGTTGCCCACCAACATGTGCTATTACAAGGACAATTCTTCGACTAGGCATTACTTACAAATCTCGCCTAAAATATGATGTGTGGTACATGGTCCGAAAGAGCTAACACCTTCACAGATTTGGAGGAGACACACACATATGAAAAGACAAATGCAGTCATTGCTCGATTTCAAGCGCCCCCTGATGGCAAACACATAGGAATTACACACAATCGTACTTACATCAACTACTCGGAGCGATGTATCGTGCCACTAAATGACTATGGACAATCGTACACATAAAATAAATATTATCTTGCATCTAGTGATGATTACATAATCGATTTTTTTGCCCGAAATGAGTTCTCACTTAAACAGGATGCAATAACAGATGTGACTTTTGGACATCAAAAAACCCGCTATAAAAGGCAAGAATTCTAAATTACATGTATGTAAATGTGAGTCACACAACCAATGACAATCATACATTAAGTCACGGCCACACAACTATCTTCTCCGATGCCAAAGGAGGATCGAAATGTGTCTATCCACGATCTTATCTATGTCAAAACAACTCCCAACACCTCCATTAAATACTTACTTCACTGATCAGCTGTGCGACGTCTATAACAGACCGATCAAGATCCATCTCTGGTTGCATCGATCACTCAGGCTTTGTTGTCCAAAAAAATGCTTCTTCCAGCGACGGGTTTAGAAGTGCAGATCTTACAATGCAGACACATCCTAAATAACCTTGGCTTCTACACATAGGAACTCAAAATGATACATTTGTTATCTCCATCCAGTCACCGACACGGCCTAGGTGAAGCCTGGGCACAAGCAGTTGTTACATTCATCCCTGTATTTTGTGTTATATTTAAAAATATACAAGGACAATTACAAAATAAGACCGTGAGAAATGTGTGGAAAACAATCTTTCTCTCATGGCTAAGCTTCAAATAAATAATTACTTTCTTCGATCATCCTATGTCAAGGGCAAATGCCAATCCTGCTCTCATCACACAGGTGCAACTAGCCACAGTGCAGGGTGGCACTCAGATACATGCACTAACAATGCTATATAACATTTGGCCACTTCTCCAAGAAATGGACCACAAACACAGCATTCCTTTCCCTTCCGGGCCAAAAGGCACCTGCAAAGGTCCAGGACACATGTCCACTCTCTGACAAGGCCGAGAGCACACCTGTACCAACGATACCTCATACCCAGCCCTCAGGCCAGGCACTCACTGGTCGTCAGTTAACTGCAAACTAAGGTGTAATCTCCAGAAGGAGAAAACTGGTGCGCAGCCATGAAATGAGCACAGAACAGGTTTGTTATTCCTAGATTCATTCCTTACACCCCTTGGTTTGCACCATGTCGTAGCTGCTTGCCGCTTGGGCCCCACGATTTATGTGATCCTTTCTATATTGAAGCTACCGAACCGGTGGATCAGCCTAGCCACTATGTCCATATGTGAGCGAACACACTCATTTACATATGCAAATAACCAGCCCTTGGCGGCAAAGCCCACTGTTGACTAGTAATCTACGTTAGTTTTCAGTTTGGTTACTGACAGGGTTAAGAAATTGTGATTTACCATATGAAATAGAGGCTTTGTATTCAGACTGATAAAGTGTTGCCATCTGGATACATGGCTAATAGGCATGTCGCATTAATGCAAATGATTACGCTAAACAAAGTGAACAACCAGCTAAGCTTTTTCTGGGAGAGGTGAAAAAATGAGAGATTATATAAATACACAAGGAATTGTATTCCAATACATTGTCAGACTTGCCAAGCAATATGATGTCACAACAGTAAAGTCAAAGTTAGATTAGGACAGAGGGGGAAGGGCGCATGAAGCTGCAGCTTACTGCAGACAGATCATTGCATTCTGCTACAGGCTCCCAAAGGCCGATCTCGTGGGCCAGTCTAGGAGCAGACTATCAGATATTCATCCAGCACACACTGAGTCAATGATTAGCGTAGTGACACAACATGCTAATAAAAGCCTGAGACTTGTGGGAAATGTTACATATATATCGTCAACACATCCATCAACTGCACTATGTGCTAAGCAAAAACCAACACAACCATAAGAATCGACCCTTTTTTTTTTTGGAAAATTGAAAACATGTTAATATATCCTTGATGTATCCTTGGAAAGGCTTTAGGTCTCTCCATGTTCAAAATGGGGAGTTTATTATAGGATACAGTACATTGTGTAAGCGCGCGGTACTTTAGTAACCTTGAGGCAAAGGCCTACATTCCAACGGCCAATCGAGAGACAACAACGCAGATGTGTGTGGAAGAATGTCAACTATTCGACTTTCACACACACAATGTAGCATTGTTTGCTCCAGTCCAAATCTAGTTTTGATGTTATTGTTGATCATTAAAAGACTTCTAATGTGTAATTAAATATTCTATAGAAAATAATTTTACAGCAAACTCAGCATGTTCAGTATGAAATATCACATGAACCAGATTATTGTGTATAAATGTTACCAAAAAAGGATACATTTGACACATCAACCTTCTGTGCAAGATGCTGAGTCAAACATATACAACAAAAGTCATGAATGGATGTAAAAACAGGACACATCAGACACTTGCATTTAGGAACTCATCTATTTGGATGACAGTCCATTTTTGACCTTCTTGACGTAAAAAAAATGTAGTGACATATTGTTTCTGCTAACAAGGTCCCCTACACACAAGAACCATTCGCCCTGGAGATAGCTAAAGGAAAGACATTATGATTTTAGTATTTTCTATAGATTTTTTTTAATGAGGATCTTAGCAAACTGTTTTTTTAAACAGAGTGTACCATGTCACCACGGTAAGGTGTCCTCAGGGACATGGACCCTACTCTACCCTAACACAAAATGACCTCTCTGGGCCTGAAAAAGGAGACCACTTGCCATAAACCAAAGCAAAAAAAATAAAAAAATATATAAATAGAAAGAAATTAAAATAATTAAAACAATAAATTATGATGTATTGCCTCATACATCACATAGTAGAAATCATAAACGTCGTGAGTAACGAGATGGCCGAGAGCGCCGTCCACGCCGTGGCTGGCGCCTAGGAACGGCCCTAGTACCCTCAGATGGAGGGGGCATGGCACCAGGTGGCTCTGGGGACAATGCTGGGGGGACAAGGGGGGAGAGAGGTGGGGGCACAGGTGGGGGCGCAGTGGTCTCGGAGAAAACAAATCCCTCCGGCGGGATATGTGGCCTCCGTGAGTGTAACCCATACACAGATTGTAGGAGGGCGCCCACATAGCAAGGGTCGGGGAAAGTATCGGGGTCAACCTGCTCGTGACACGACAGCAACAATTCGGTGACGATCCGCGCACTACGTGCCAGATTAGTAGGGAGATTCCGTAAACGGACTCCCAGATAGTAGCAGAAGAAATCATTCTGATCATCTCCTCCATCAAACCGCCTGACAAAGTTGATGACAGAATGATCCAACTCACTCAATGCTGAATGAGCTTCTTCTTGATCCCGACGCCTCCTGGTAGTGGTAGTAGTGGGCCTCGTGAGTGGCTGACGTGGCCGAGCTGCCAGGGGCACACCACTAGGACCTGCACCAGATGTTGATGGTGCTGCAGCCTCCTCCTCTTCGTGCATGGAAGTCGAGCCAGAAGGTCCTGGCATCGGCTCCGTGCCCTCAGAAAGAGTAGGACTGCCAGGCTCCTGTGATGGCGGTGGCGTGGCACTATCCCCCTCCTGCTGGGATGCTGCAACATCAGAACCACCAGCATCCTGTCCTCCCGGTGGGTCTGAGAAATTGCCACTGGTTCTGTGGAGAGACAGAAAGGTTAGCTAATATGGACACATTCATAAAGGTACTTCATATATCGAATGGTTTACTTTTGATAACATACACTATGTAGAAAAGTGTGCTTTGTTAACACGAATACATGATGTAGTACTATGAGCATCCTATGTTAGGACATACTAATATTTTTATTAACTCATTCACATTAGTGTTTTCCAAAAAAGAAAAAAACAAATTATTGTCGAAAAATGTTCCCCTTTCTGAGTGTGGAAACAATGCTCTCATCTTCATGGCATGTTGTTGGCATGTAAGCATTCTGGTCACAACACAACAACAAGTGTTTTTTAATGTCGCACAGCAGGGAGAGGGGCCTGAGTTAGTCATGTGACCAGATACACAAGCGTCCAGTAAGAGGCCTGTGTACCTGTCATAGATCCCCGCAGGCCACACTGAGACAGTGACAGAGCAGCAGGCCGCCCAGCATTGAGTATAAAGGAAGTGAATAGTGTGGGCCGGAGAACAGCTCTCGGACTGCTTAGTACTGTAGGACACCAAATATAAAACATTAGCCGCTGCATGCAAACGGCCATTTCATTCACCATGCTTACTGGCTCTGCCACATACAGCACACGCTAAACAACTGAGGGAGTGACCGTGATCTGCAAAAATCCGGAGATGTTGGTCTAGCGCCATGACAGAAAGTAACATCTTTTATAGAAATGACAGGATGTTGAAGCACGAGTCAGAGTGGTGTGTAAGCATTTGGTTGAGTGTGAGCAAAGGGGACTATTGTGATTGGTCAGGATAGATTAACCCTCTATGGACAGTCACATACACCAGCATGAAGGCTAACAAACATGACACAACTAGGGCCTTATAAAGAA
Source organism: Dendropsophus ebraccatus (assembly GCF_027789765.1). Taxonomy (NCBI): domain Eukaryota; kingdom Metazoa; phylum Chordata; class Amphibia; order Anura; family Hylidae; genus Dendropsophus; species Dendropsophus ebraccatus. Next base: position 55,106,175 of record NC_091455.1, read on the forward strand.
TGGCAATAGTGTATGTTGTCCAATGATCTGGATACAGTAAAGATAATTGTCTGGCCATTCATATAAAACATATACATAAAGATGAATATTTGTGACATCGGATGATATTATCTGCTAGTGAGTATGGACCAGGTTCAGCTGAACAACCAAAGGCAGAATTTAAAGTCATTACTCCCATATAACATTTTATCTCATGTATTACATATTGTACACTATATGATACTATATACATTCTGTAATAATAAAAAGATGCTTACAGCCGTTGACTGCGGCTCGGGAGAAAATCCAACAGGGGCGCATAGCGCATGGAGGTCGGCTCCCCACCCCTCTCCTCCGTGCGTATCGCCCGTTGGTACTGGTCCCGGACACTAGACCAGCGTGTCTCCACTGCTCGTACTGACAAAAGGAAATATTTATTAGAAATAGATAGATTATAATAATTGATAGATATTTCGATGGCTTGGTAGAAATATCGGACATTGTTCTCACGATTTTATGTCATACATTATTTGACAACACGACATACCCATCCTCAGCTGCTCAGCGTCCGTGACATCGCCCCACTGTGGGACTACCAGAGCCGCTATACTCTCCCACGTCTCGCGACGCAGGACACGGTCGTGGTAGCCACGCACAGTCAAGTCCCACAAATGGGGACGGGACCGCACCTGAAAAATTATATATAAACACAGAAATCACTAGACATCTCCATCTGACTTCACCTCTCTGTGTGTCTACATCGATTAGAATAATAACATGTTTTCCATAATGACATTACATAGAGTGGTGTTGGGATTCCAACACACCACCTGTGTAATCTAAGGAACACAGCCTAATAACCACTGAGCCAAGACTCACTAAACCAAGGAATGCCAGAACTCTTTGAACACACTTCTGAAAACATACCAAGATTGGTGTCTAATGATTAAATGTAGGAAAGGCTTTGTATCTTAACTAGCACTAATTAGTAGGCCACAAGACCAGCTCAATCCCAGCTTTGCATTTACACCTGATGAAAAAGAAAATCCACATTGTTTCGAAAATACATGAACACATGTGCAAACGAGTGAAGCTAACTATTTCACTGCTGCGGTGTTTGTTCTGGTGTGTGTGTGGTGTTTTGTTATCTTAGTGTGTGGAGAAAACATGTCACAACGACTATGGTTAGAGATCTCGACATTTTGTTATAACTATGGTCAACATTTATGTATTAAACAGTCGCTGATATATAGTTAAAAATATATATATTGATAATTAAATACATGTAAGGTTAGGTATTGCATTAGGTCGAACATTCTAGGAGGAGCACACAATAACATGAAACTAAGTGCAAAAACGAGCTACATGAAAAACGCATCAAAAACGCAACCTTGCTCGACTCGATTTGCAAAATATTCCACAAACATTACTTGACTATACTGTGTACTGTGTAGTGCGCACGCTTACTCAGATTCACATGCACTATATCACACAAAAAACGCATCAAAAACGCAACCTTGCTCGACTCGATTTGGGAAAGATTCCACAAACATTACTTGACTATACTGTGTAGTGCGCACGCTTACTCAGATTCACATGCACTATATCACACAAAAAACGCATCAAAAACGCAATATACAGATTTTTGCAGAAAAAAGTTCGTCATTTTTACACATGTCACTGTTATTTAAAATATATATACATGGAAGAAATACAACAACCCGACACTCAATAGGGATACTAAATTCGACATATGTAAGTAGTTCTTTAATATGGGAACTGCACTCGAAATTAATACTATAGCAGATAAGGAAACACATGACGATACTTTGTGGTTTTTTTCTGGCCACATTCCCACGCCCGTGTCGCATGACTAAAACGCAGATATTTAATACCAATAACAGTCTTCACATTCATATGTGTGTTACATGTGGCTTAGGTGCGTTTTTGTTGGCCGAGACGACCATGTGCATTTCTAAGTCCAAGTAAAATATTTTAACACATCACATAAATATATAAACAGAGATATGTATTTTGGCTCGCATACATTACAGATTATTAGACCTATATTTAGATAGATATATAGATAGAGAGAGAGGGATAAATAGATACACAGAAAGAGACTACACATCCTATTTTCTAAGTCAAATCATTCGAGAAAGATTAGTCTAATTCTTCGATAAAACTTACCTCTGCGATCAGGCATGGAACATCAATGTCCCGCTGCCAGGAACCACGTCGCCCACGACCAGCACCACCATGCTCCGCTCGCCGTGCCATCGCTCCAGATCGGGACACCTAAAAGGATGGTCACCTATTGAAGCCCATTCACTTGGGCCTTTTAAACTGAAGGGGCGTTACGCATTGATGAATTATTCTAATGAGAATCCCGATTGATCCGGCTGTAATCAGAGGTTCCGGCAGGCCCGAATGTTACTTCCTACGGTCGACTTGGACATTTTCGGGCCCGAAATAATGGTCTTGCTCATTTTTTACGGACCCGGATACAATCAGGGCCGAAACTCATACGGAGTGTGCACTGTGCAGCCGCATATCCTATACTTCCCAGCATACACACGAACCATCAAATATACCGCCGCACAATTACAGCCGCACATACAGCCGCACTTTTAATACGTGTGAATCGAGCCTTAAAGTGTATTTGAGGGGACTGTATGTTAGAAAGCCCCACAAAGCACCCCATTTCAGAAACTGCACCCCCAAAACTCTGCAAAAGCACATCCAGAAAGTTTTTTAACCCTTTAGGGGAGTCACAGAAATAAAAGCTAAGTGTGTAAGAAATTTGAAAATTTTAATTTTCTGTGCAGAGATTTTATTGTAATCCAATATTTTTCATAATTATGAACCTATTACCAGAGAAATACACCCCAATATTTATTGCCCCGTTTCTGCAGTTTATAGAAATACCCCATATGTGGCCCTATTGCGCTATTTGACGCAACCACAAGCCTCAGATATAAAGGAGCGTCCAGCGAATTTCAATGGCTCCGTTATATTTGGTCATTTCTGGCTGTACCACTTCAGGTTGGCGGAGGCTCTGGGGTGCCAAAACCTAAAAAACACCCCTAAAGGGACACCATTTAGAAAACTACACCCCTCAAGGAATGTAACAAGGGGTGAGGTGAGCATTTGGACCCCACAGGTGCTTCACAGATTTTCCTAACAATATGGCGTGAAAAAAGACAAAAGTATTTTTTACACTAAAACGTTGTTCTAGCCTTCAATTTTTCATTTTCACAAAGGGATAAAAGGAAAAAAAAAACACAAAACATGTAGTGCAGTTTCTCCCGAGTACAGAAATACCCCACATGTGGACATAAAGTGCCAAGCGGGCGCAGGACGAGCCTCCAAAGGGAAGGAGCGCCAATTGGCTTTTGGAAGCTGGATTTCACTGGAATGGATTTCAAGGGTCACGTCGCATTTACAGAGCCCTCATGCTGCCAAAACACTGGAAACCCCCCACAAGTTACCCCATTCTGGAAACTACACCCCTCAAGGAATCTAACAAGTGGTGCAGTGAGCATATGGACCCCACTGGTGACGGGCACAAATGTGGAAAGATGTGACGTGAAAGTGAAAATTTTCATTTTTTCACTTTCACGGCACAAATGTGCCCATCATCAAGGGGTCCATATCCTCACTGCACCCCTTGTTAGATTCCTTGAGGGGTGTAGTTTCCAGAATGGGGTCAATTGTGGGGGGTTTCCACTGTCTTGGCAGCACGAGGGCTCTGTAATTACGTCATGGCGTTCATCATCCATTCTAGCCAAATCCAACCTCCAAAATCCAAATGGCGCTCCTTCCCTATGGAGGCTTGCCCTGCACCCACACGGCGCTTTATGTCCACATGTGGGGTATTTACGGACTCGGGGGAAATTTCTCTACACATTTTATGTTTTTTTTTCTCTTTTAACCCCTTGTGAAAATGATAAATTCAAGGCTAGACCAACATTATAGTGTAAAAAATGTATTATTTCATTTTCACGCCACATTCTTACACATTTATGCCCGTCACCAGTGGGGTCCATATGCTCACTACACCCCTTGTTACATTCCCTGAGGGGTGTAGTTTCCATAATGGGGTCACTTGTGGGGGGTTTCAACTGTCTTGGCAACACAGGGGCCTTTTAAATGCAACATGGCCCTCGAAATCCATTCCAGCAAAATCCAGCCTCAAAAAAACAAATGGCGCTCCTTCCCTTTGGAGGCTTACCCTGCGACCGCATGGCGCTTTATGTCCACATGTGGGGTATTTCCGTACTCAGGGGAAATTGCTCTACACATTTTGTGTTTTTTTATCTTTTAACCCCTTGTGAAAATATAAAAATCAAGACAAGATCAATGATTTAGAGTAAAAATTTTAAAAAAATTACACTAAATGTTGGTCTAGCCTTGATTTTTTTCCATTTCCACAAGTGGTTAAAAAAGAAAATAAACGCAAAACGTGCAGGGTAATTTCCCCTGAGTAAGAAAATACCTCACATGTGGACATAATGTGCCATATGGGCACAGGGCAAGCCACCAAAGGGTTAGAGTGCCATTTAGAGGCTGGAATGGAGGATGGAGGCCATGTCGCAATTACAAAGCTCCTGTGCTGCCAGGACAGTAGAAACCCCCCACAAGTGACCCCATTCTGGAAATTACACCCCATAAGGAATCTAACAAGGGGTGCAGTGAGCATATGGACCCCACTGGTAAAAGGCACATATGTAGAATATGTGGTGTGAAAATAAAAAATAAAATTTTTTTCATTTTCACATCCCAAATGTGGCCGTCACCAGGGGACCATATCCCCGCTGCCCCCCTTGTTAGATTCCTTATGGGGTGTAGTTTCCAGAATGGGGTCACTTGTGGGGGGTTTCTACTGTCCTGGCCGCACAGAGGCTTTGTAATTGCATCATGGCATCCTCTAATGGGAATGGCGGCCATACCTATTTAGCTGGGGAAAAGGGACAATTTTAATTTATTTGGGGGTATTAGGCCAATTATTAGTTTATAAAGTTGAAAATGACAGGTGTCCATCAAATTCAACCTGTGTTGATCCAGAGAAAGGCAAAAAACCCTTGTAAGGCAGACGACAGTAGCCTCATCACTGGGAAAAAATTCCTTCCCGACTCCATAATGGCGATCAGGATAATCCCTGGATCAACGTGACCCCTGAAATAGGAATAAGGGACAGAATTTAGATAATGTGGAACTCCGATGACGTGTGGTACGCCTTGAAGCGATCCAGTATGCAGAGGCCGGGGTGATCAGGACAGGTGTCACACTGGAAAATGGTGTCCTTCCTGATCCCCCTGTTACGCCACACTCTGCACTTCTTCTGGGGTCTCCTATTTTCCAGTGTGGGGGACGTCACCTGGAAAATGTTGCCCTGGTGCGATATGGGGTCCTTCATATCCAGAAGCGCTGGGTCCGCTCCATGGCTGCTAAATATTAGGGACCTAATTACTGCTTCTGATATTTTCGGATTGTGCTGCAAGCTACAGTAGCTCAGGCAGCGAGGGACCGGAAGAGGGGGTGCTGGTATAAAAGTTATCCCCGTACGGGTGGTAACCTTTATCCAGCAGTGGGAAGATCAGGTCCCGAACGATCTTCCCACTAACTCCGAGGATGGGGGAGGGGCATCTGGGGGCTGGATTCGGGTGTCCCTTCCTTCATACACTCTAAGGGTACGTGAACACTGCGGAATGGCGAAGGATAACCCTTTGTGCATTCCGCAGCTGGCACCCACTGTCGGACTGATGGAGACGCGCGTCTCCGCTCGTGTCACACTCCATTCTATGCACGGGCGAATTCCGCTCTCCGTCCAATGTGTTCATTCTTTGGACAGACGATGGAATCCGCACGTGCATAGAATGGAGTCTATGACACAGGTGGAGACGCGCGCCTGCATCAGTCCGTCGGCGGGTGCCAGCTGCGGAATGCACAAAGGGTTATCCTTCGCCATTCCGCAGTGTGCACGTACCCTATATCTGTAAGTGTACCCTGAGGTACAGAGTTTGTAGAATTTTACGCCATACCGCGATCTCTTATTGGGACGGTACTGGCGGAAAAGACGTGTCTGGGGGGCAGCATACGCTACGCTACCCCCAGATACGTCATCGGATGATGAGGATGAGGATGAATGGAGGGAAAAAGGATCCCCCCATTCATCCTCACTGGCTGTTTTGGTGTCGGAGGCAATAATAGCATATGTGTCCGCCACCGAAAACACCCTGGGGGCCATCTTTATACGGGGACTAGTATATGGGGTATGTAAATGTGTACTGGTGTAGTGTAAAACTTTATTTCGTGTAGTGTAATGTATTGTTTTTTACGTTTTTTATTTAACAGTAAGAAAAAAACCTACGCCAACAAAGGAGTTGCTGATAAATGCCGCACTTATGTGCGGTACTTATCAGCAAAACGTGGCTGTAGGATATAGGGGGAAAAAAAAGCACCTACGCCAAAAAGGAGGAGTTTCTGATCAGCGACGCACTTTCATTCGATGCGGATCAGCACTCAGCGGCAGTAGGGTACGGAAAATGAAAAAAAAAAAAAAATGTCTTCAACCCTATAGTTACTGATAAGTGTATTATATACACTTATCAGCCACTAGGGGGCAGTAGAAGGCAAAAAAACGAAGACAAACGACGGGAGCCAGAAAAAGCCGAAGTTGAAGCGCCGGAAAAAGCCGAAGATGAAGCGCCGGAAAAAGCCAAACACAGCCGCTCGGAAGAAGACGCTGTGGGAATCGAAAGACATCGATCCGGACGTCGGGATCAGGTGAGTATGGGCTAATACCTGCTCTGAACACCTCAGCTACATAGCTGAGGTGATCAGAGCAGGTATTTTTACACTTTTTAGACTAATATCGCCGTGATCGGCCGGCCGGTCCCGACCGGCCGATCACTGCAATCGGGATGTGGCACCGTGGCCACCATTACTTTTAACAGTAATGGCGGTCGTTGCTGTCTCGGACTGCACCGACCCCCATTGCTTACCGGGTCATCGGGTTACCGATGACCCGGAAAGCTGTAGATTACTGTTATTGGCTGATCCAAACTGATCAGCCAATAGCAGTGATCGTCGGCACGGGGGGGGGGGGGGGGGTAAACCACCCCCTGTGCCGACAGGGAGAGATGGCCTGCTATGTATTATAGCAGGTTATCTCCCCCGATCGGGACCCGGCCGGACGCGGCGCCCTGTTAAAGGGTCGGCGTACCGGTACATCATGGGTCCTTAAGTGACAGGGATCCATGAAGTACCGGTAAACACAGTATCTATCTATCAATCTATCAATCTATCTATCTGTCTGCCTGTCTGTCTGTCTGCCTGTCTGTCTGTCTGTCTGTCTGTCTATCTATCTATCTATCTCCTGTCTATCTATCTATCTATCTATCTATCTATCTATCTATCTATCTATCTTTTCCTATGTAAATTACACCTAACATTGGCTGTCTGGTTTCTTCTCAGCACAGTGTAGGTCTCTATGACATCACAGAGTGACATCAGCCACACATTATGACATACATGTATGATATAAGGCACCTCAGATCTCGGAACTCTTCAGAGTTGGAGTAGGAGTTGAGGTGTAAGTATTTCTGCCTTCTCCTCCATATTTATCTTTATTGTCTCCACCTTCTATCTCCCCCACCCTATGTGGAGCCTTTTGCCCCACAAGCCTGGTGTCCCCTAAATCTCACACAATAGAGAACTTACATTGGTGAGTGATCCACTAGGTCCATACAAAATCCAAGAGGCCGCACTAAAAAGAACATTTCTTGTCTCTTTCTCAGGTTCTCATGTTTTATACAAGAGATCGCAATGTTGATTATGAAGGTAAGGGCCTGTTCACACTGTCACACTCTATGTATCTCCACTGCAGTCACCAGGACAGCATGTGTCAGCCTGTAGGGGGCGCTGCACCCATAACAGCCACATTTACTACATCCAGTCTACACAATTATTCATATATCTAATCATGAAGATAAGTGATGTATTACAGATTGAAAAGATTTATCCTGCTGTCTTATAGTAAGGTGCTTCTCATTGTCCTTAGCAACCAATCACAGCTCCCATAGCAACCAATCACAGCTCAGCTTTCATTTTACTAGAGCAATGTGAGAAATGAAAGCTGAGCTGTGATTGGCTACTGTGGGCAACAAGGAGAATCTTTCTATAAGATAGAGACATAAATCACCAGCAAGGTACCTGCTGTGTGTTCCTGCTGCTGCCCCCTGCTGGTCTCTCTCTGTTTCAGCTGTGCTGCATGCTGCTTGTAACATATATATATATATATATATATATATATATATATATATATATGTATATATACAGTACAGACCAAAAGTTTGGACACACCTCATTCAAAGAGTTTTCTGTATTTTCATGACTATGGAAATTGTAGATTCACACTCAAGGAATCAAAACTATGAACTAACACATGTGGAATTATATACTTTACAAAAAAGTGTGAAACAACTGAACATATGTCTTATATTCCAGGTTCTTCAAAGTAGCCACCTTTTGCTTTGATTCCTGCTTTGCACACTCTTGATGAGCTTCAAGGGGTAGTGACCGGAAATGGTTGTCACTTCACAGGTATGCCCTGTCAGGTGTACTAAGTGGGATTTCTTGCCTTATAAATGGGGTTGGGACCATCAGTTGTGTTGTTCAGAAGTCAGGTGGATACACAGCTGATAGTCCTACTGAATAGACTGTTAGAATATGAATTATCGCAAGAAAAAAGCAGATAAGTAAAGAAAAACGAGTGGCCATCATTACTTTAAGAAATTAAGGTCAGTCAGTCCGAAAAATTGTGAAAACTGTGAAAGTGTCCCCAAGTGCAGTTGCAAAAACCATCAAGTGCTACAAAGAAACTGGCTGACATGAGGACCGCCCCAGGAAAGGAAGACCAAGAGTTACCTCTGCTGCGGAGGAGAAGTTCACCCGGGTCACCAGCCTCAGAAATCGCAGGTTACCAGCAGCTCAGATTAGAGACCAGGTCAATGGCACACAGAGTTCTAGCAGCAGACACATCTCTACAACAACTGGTAAGAGGAGACTTTGTGCAGCCGCCTTCATGGTAAAATAGCTGCTAGGAAACCACTGCTAAGGACAGGCAACAAGCAGAAGAGAACACAAGGAATGGACATTAGACTAGTGGAAATCTGCGCTTTGGTCTGATGAGTCCAAATTTGAGATCTTTGGTTGCAAACACTCTGTCTTTCTGCGATGCAGAAAAGGTGAACAGATGGACTCTACATGCCTGTAGAGTCCTGGTTACCACTGTGAAGCATTGAGGAGGTGGTGTGATGGTGTGGGGGTGCTTAACTGGTGACACTTATGGATTTGTTCAAAATTGAAGGCATACTGACCCAGCATGGCTACCACAGCATCTTACAGCAGCATGCTATTCCATCCGGTTTGCGTTTAGTTGGATCATCATTTATTTTTCAACAGGACAATGACCCCAAACACACCTCCAGGCTGTGTAAGGGCTATTTGACCAAGAAGGAGAGTGATGGGGTGCTACGAGATGGTTTGGGGTGACCGCAGAGTGAAGGCAAAAGGGCCAACAAGTGCTAAGCATCTCTGAGAACTCCTTACAGTTGGAAAACAATTTCCGGTCGCTACCGCTTAAAGCTCATCAAGAGAATGCCAAGAGCGCAAAGCAGGAATCAAAGCAAAAGACGGCTACTTTAAAGAACCTAGAATATAAGACGTATTTTCAGTTGTTTCACACTTTTTTGATAAGTATCTAATTTCACATGTGTTAATTCATAGTTTTGATGCCTTGAGTGTGAATCTACAATTTTCATAGTCATGAAAATGCAGAAAACTCTTTTATGGTGCGTTCACACCTACAGGATCTGCAGCAGATTTTCTGCAGCAGATTTCATTTAAATAACTGAACACAGCATCAAATCTGCTGCAGATCTGCTGCAGATCCTGTAGGTGTGAACGCACCCTTAATGACAAGGTTTGTCCAAAATTTTGGTCTGTACTGTATGTATATATATATATATATATATATATATATATATATATATATATATAAAATCTGGGGTATGGAGGGAGGTGATATCTCTATGTGTACATCCATCTGTATTATTGTATATGGAGGGGATATGCCATATGGGGGCCGGGCTGGGACTGAAAATCAGCCCTGGTACTTAAACCCCACCAGCCCACATACCATATCACCGCCTACATATCATGGATAGCAGTGTACAACACATGCTGTAGTGAATTCATCTGTAATAGGTCATGACCCTCGCCACTCCCATAAATATGTGACCCCCACTATCAACACATGAAGGTGTACAATACCACTATATAAGCACACAGCTCTGCCCCACAAGTGGTGGCCACTAGAGCCGCCACCAGGAATTTCGGGGCCCCATATAGTCAGAGTTTCTGGGCCTCCCCTCCCCTGTGACATATAAAAGAAGCAATGTTTACCTGTCCCCGTGCCTCTGCAGCACTGCATGACCAGCTCTCTGTAGGCCTCCTGTCTTCAGTTTCTTCCAGGTTCAAGCTAGTCATTAAATTACTGTTATACAGAGGATTGCTGGGGGGGGGGGGGGCAGGGCATTATATTGCTGTAATATGGAGGATTGCTGGGGGGGAGGGACATTATGTTACTGTAATAAAGAGGATTTCTGGGGGCAGTGGCGCCGCAATGATGAGGCGACCAGCTGTCATCATGGGGGCGGCATTCAGTGGCAGATTATAATATGGGCGTTTCGGGCAGCCGCCCACATTATAATCCGCCACTGATTGTACCATGTACCGAAGACCCCCGCACCCGGACAGCATCTGTAATTAGATGCTGGGAGCGGGGGAGACTGTATTCATAAGCGCCGCGCTGTAATGAATCAGCCGCGCGGTGCTGTTACTACAGCGCGGCGCTTATGAATACAGTCTCCCCCGCTCCCAGCATCTAATTACAGATACTGTCCGGGCGCGGGGGTCTCCGGTATCGGCATTCCACGTCCGTGATCCGTAAGGATCACGGAACGTGGAAATGCAGCCTTAGTCTCCCGGCTGATGTGCGGCTGCCGGGGGTGTCCCATCCTGTCCCCGGCAGTGCGCGCATCAGAGAGCTCCCCGTATGCCGGAAGTCACAGCCACAGGCGCACGGGGAGCTCTTTGATGCGCGCGCTGCCGGGGACAGGACGGGACACCTCCGGCAGCCGCGCATCAGCCGGGGACCAGACCAGAGAGGCTCGACGGGGGAACTGATGGTAGGTGAGTTATGTGTGGTTTTTTGTTTTATCTGCTGTGCACCGGGGGGGGGGGGGGGGGACCATATATAAGGGAGAGGGGAGAGGGGGACCATCTATGGGGGGGGGGAGAAAGAGATGGGACCATCTATAAGGGGCGGGGGGAAAGAGGGGGACCATCTATAAGGGGGGGAGAGGGGGCCCATCTATAAGGGAGGGGGGAAAGAGGGGGACCATCTATAAGGGGGGGCCATCTATAAGGGAGGGGGGAGAGGGGGACATCTATAAGGGAGAGGGGACCATCTATAAGGGGGGGGGGGAGAGGGGGACCATCTATAAGGGGGGGGAGAGGGAAGAGGGGGACCATCTATAAGGGGGGGGAATGAGGGGGACCATCTATAAGGGGGGGGGAAGAGGGGGACCATCTATAAGGGGGGAGAGGGGGGCCATCTATAAGGGAGGGGGGAAAGAGGGGGACCATCTATAAGGGGGAAAGAGGGGGACCATCTATAAGGGAGGGGAAAGAGGGGGACCATCTATAAGGGAGGGGGAGAGGGGGACCATCTATAAGGGGGGGGGGAGAGGGGGACCATCTACAAGGGGGGGAAAGAGGGGGAACATCTATAAGGGAGGGGGGAGAGGGGGACCATCTATAAGGGGGGAGGGGGACCATCTATAAGGGAGAGGGGACCATCTATAAGGGGGGGAAGAGGGGGACCATCTATAAGGGAGGGGGAGAGGGAAGAGGGGGACCATCTATAAGGGAGGGGGGAGAGGGGGACCATCTATAAGGGGGGGGGGAAAGAGGGGGGCCATCTATAAGGGGGGGGAGAGGGGGACCATCTATAAGGGAGGGGGGAAAGAGGGGGACCATCTATAAGGGGGGAAGAGGGGGACCATCTATAAGGGAGGGGAAAGAGGGGGACCATCTATAAGGGAGGGGGGAGAGGGGGACCATCTATAAGGGAGGGGGAGAGGGGGGCCATCTATAAGGGAGGGGGGAGAGGGGGACCATCTATAAGGGAGGGGGAGAGGGGGACCATCTATAAGGGAGGGGGGAGAGGGGGACCATCTATAAGGGAGGGGGGAGAGGGGGACCATCTATAAGGGAGAGGGGACCATCTATAAGGGGGTAAAGAGGGGGACCATCTATAAGGGAGGGGGGAGAGGGAAGAGGGGGACCATCTATAAGGGAGGGGGGAGAGGGGGACCATCTATAAGGGGGGGGACCATCTACAAGGGGGGGGGGGGAGAGGGGGACCATCTATAAGGGAGAGGGGAGAGGGGGACCATCTATAAGGGGAGGGAGAGGGGGACCATCTATAAGGGAGAGGGGACCATCTCTAAGGGGGGGAAGAGGGGGACCATCTATAAGGGAGGGGGGAGAGGGAAAAGGGGGACCATCTATAAGGGAGGGGGAGAGGGGGACCATCTATAAGGGGGGGGAGAGGGGGACCATCTATAAGGGAGGGGAGGAAAGAGGGGGACCATCTATAAGGGGGGGAGAGGGGGACCATCTATAAGCGACGGGGGAAAGAGGGGGACCATCTATAAGGGGGGAAGAGGGGGACCATCTATAAGGGAGGGGAAAGAGGGGGACCATCTATAAGGGAGGGGGGAGAGGGGGACCATCTATAAGGGAGGGGGAGAGGGGGACCATCTATAAGGGAGGGGGGAGAGGGGGACCATCTATAAGGGGGGGGGAGGGGGACCATCTATAAGGGGGGAAGAGGGGGACCATCTCCTAAAAGTTTAGCACCCTCCTCTCCTGACATCCTCTGTGCTGCTGGGACTTCTCCTATAGGATTAGCACCCTCCTCTCCTGACATCCTCTGTGCTGCTGGGACCTCTCCTATAGGATTAGCACCCTCCTCTCCTGACCTCCTCTGTGCTGCTGTGACCTCCCCTATAAGATCAGTCCCCTCCTCTCCTGACATCCTCTGTGCAGCAAGAGACAAAACATTATGTTTATTGGGGACAGTAGTGGGGGTGGGGGGGCAGTATTGAATTATAATGTGGGCGGATCGACGGGGGGGGGGGGGGGGGGGGGCGTCATCCTATAGTTCGCCTCGGGCAGCAGAGAGGCTAGAATCACCCCTGGCTGGGGGACAGGACATTATACTACTGTTATGAAGAGGATTGCTGGGGGACAGGACATTATATTACTGTAATACAGAGGAATGCTGTGGGGGCAGGACATTATATTACTACAATACAAAGGATTGCTGGGGGGCCAGGACAATATATTACTGTTATAGAGAAGATTGCTGGGGGGACAGGGCATTATATTACTATAATATAGAGGATTGCTGGTGGGGCAGGACATTATATTACTGTACTACAGAGGATTTCTGGGGGGACAGTACATTATATTACTGTAATACAGAGGATTGCTGGGGGGCAGGACATTATATTACTGCAATATAGAGGATTGCTGGGGGGGGCAGGACATTATATTACTGTACTACAGAAGATTGCTGTGGGGTCAGGACATTATATTACTGTAATACAGAGGATTGCTGTGGGGCAGGACATTATATTACTGTTATACAGAGGATTGTTGGGGGGGCAGGACATTACATTACTGTAATACAGAGGAATGCTGTGGGGGCAAGACATTATATTACTGTACTACAGAGGATTGCTGGGGGGGGCAGGACATTATATTACTGTTATACAGAGGATTGCTGGGGGGGCAGGACATTACATTACTGTAATACAGAGGATTGCTGTGGGGGCAGGACATTATATTACTGTACTACAGAGGATTGCTGGGGGGCAGGACATTATATTACTGTAATACAGAGGATTGCTGGGGGGGGCAGGACATTATATTACTGTAATATAGAGGATTGCTGGGGGGGGGGCAGGACATTATATTACTGTACTACAGAGGATTGCTGTGGGGTCAGGACATTATATTACTGTAATACAGAGGATTGCTGGGGGGGCAGGACATTATATTACTGTTATACAGAGGATTGTTGGGGGAGGACAGGACATTATATTACTGATATAGAAAACATTGCAGGGGGGGAGGACAGGACATTATATTACTGTTATACAGAGGATTGCTGGGGGGGCAGGACATTATATTACTGTAATACAGAGGATTGTTGGGGGGACAGGACATTATATTACTGTAATACAGAGGATTGCTGTGGGGGCAAGACATTATATTACTGTAATACAGAGGATTGCTGGGGGGCAGGACATTATATTACTGTAATACAGAGGATTGCTGGGGGGACAGGGCATTATATTACTGTAATACAGAGGATTGCTGGGGGGGGGACAGAGCATTATATTACTGTAATAAAGGGGATTGCTGGGGGTACAGGGCATGATATTACTGTAATACAGAGGATTGCTGGGGGAGGGCAGGACGTTATATTACTTTTACTGTAATACAGAGGATTGCTGTGGGGGCAAGACATTATATTACTGTAATACAGAGGATTGCTGGGGGGGGCAGGACATTATATTACTGTTATACAGAGGATTGCTGGGGGGGGGCAGGACATTATATTACTGTTATACAGAAGATTGCTGGGGGGACAGACATTATATTACTGTAATACAGAGGATTGCTGGGGGGAGGGCAGGACGTTATGTTACTTTTACTGTTATACAGAGGATTGCTGGGGGGGACAGGACATTATATTACTGTAATACAGATGATTCCTGGGGGGGCATTATATTACTGTAATATAGAGGATTGCTGTAGGGGCAGGACATTATATTACTGTTATGCAGAAGATTGCTGGGGGGAGGACAGGACATTATATTACTGTAATACAGAGGATTGTTGGGGGGGACAGGACATTATATTACTGTAATACAGAGGATTGCTGGGGGGGGGGGGCAGGACATTATATTACTGTAATACAGAGGATTGTTGGGGGGGACAGGACATTGTATTACTGTAATACAGAGGATTGCTGGGGGGGGGGCAGGACATTATATTACTGTAATACAGAGGATTGTTGGAGGGGACAGGACATTGTATTACTGTTATAGAGAAGATTGCTGGGGGGAGGACATTATATTACTGTAATATAGAGGATTGCTGGGGGGGCAGGACATTATATTACTGTTATAGAGAAGATTGCTGGGGGGAGGACATTATATTACTGTAATATAGAGGATTGCTGGGGGGGCAGGACATTATATTACTGTACTACAGAGGATTGCTGGGGGGACAGGGCATTATATTACTGTAATACAGAGGATTGCTGGGGGGGACAGATCATTATATTACTGTAATAAAGGGGATTGCTGGGGGTACAGGGCATGATATTACTGTAATACAGAGGATTGCTGGGGGAGGGCAGGACGTTATATTACTGTTATACAGAGGATTGCTGGGGGGGGCAGGACATTATATTACTGTTATACAGAGGATTGCTGGGGGGGGCAGGACATTATATTACTGTTATACAGAGGATTGCTGGGGGGGGCAGGACATTATATTACTGTTATACAGAAGATTGCTGGGGGGACAGACATTATATTACTGTAATACAGAGGATTGCTGGGGGGAGGGCAGGACGTTATTTTACTTTTACTGTTATACAGAGGATTGCTGGGGGGGACAGGACATTATATTACTGTAATACAGATGATTCCTGGGGAGGCATTATATTACTGTAATATAGAGGATTGCTGTAGGGGCAGGACATTATATTACTGTTATGCAGAAGATTGCTGGGGGGAGGACAGGACATTATATTACTGTAATACAGAGGATTGTTGGGGGGGGACAGGACATTATATTACTGTAATACAGAGGATTGCTGGGGGGGGCAGGACATTATATTACTGTAATACAGAGGATTGTTGGAGGGGACAGGACATTGTATTACTGTTATAGAGAAGATTGCTGGGGGGAGGACATTATATTACTGTAATACAGAGGATTGCTGGGGGGGCAGGACATTATATTACTGTTATAGAGAAGATTGCTGGGGGGAGGACATTATATTACTGTAATATAGAGGATTGCTGGGGGGGCAGGACATTATATTACTGTACTACAGAGGATTGCTGGGGGGACAGGGCATTATATTACTGTAATACAGAGGATTGCTGGGGGGGACAGAGCATTATATTACTGTAATAAAGGGGATTGCTGGGGGGACAGGGCATTATATTACAGTAATACAGAGGATTGCTGGGGGAGGGCAGGACGTTATATTATTTTTACTGTAATACAGAGGATTGCTGGGGGGGGGGGGCAAGACATTATATTACTGTAATACAGAGGATTGCTGGGGGGGGCAGGACATTATATTACTGTTATACAGAGGATTGCTGGGGGGGCAGGACATTATATTACTGTTATACAGAGGATTGCTGGGGGGACAGGGCATTATATTACTGTAATACAGAGGATTGCTGGGGGGCAGGACATTATATTACTGTAATAAAGGGGATTGCTGGGGGGGACAGGGCATTATATTACTGTAATACAGAGGATTGCTGGGGGGAGGGCAGGACGTTATATTACTTTTACTGTTATACAGAGGATTGCTGGGGGGGACAGGACATTATATTACTGTAATACAGAGGATTGCTGGGGGGAGGGCAGGACATTATATTACTTTTACTGTTATACAGAAGATTGCTGGGGGGGACAGGACATTATATTACTGTAATACAGAGGATTCCTGGGGGGGGGGCATTATATTACTGTAATATAGAGGATTGCTGTAGGGGCAGGACTTTATATTACTGTTATGCAGAAGATTGCTGGGGGGGGGGGGGGCAGAGCATTATATTACTGTAATACAGAGGATTGCCGTGGGGGCAGGACATTATATTACTGTAATACAGAGGATTGCTGGGGGGGGGGGGCAGGACATTATATTACTGTAATAAAGGGGATTGCTGGGGGGGACAGGGCATTATATTACTGTAATACAGAGGATTGCTGGGGAGAGGGCAGGACGTTATATTTATATTACTGTAATACAGATGATTCCTGGGGGGGCATTATATTACTGTAATATAGAGGATTGCTGTAGGGGCAGGACATTATATTACTGTAATACAGAGGATTGTTGGGGGGGACAGGACATTATATTACTGTAATACAGAGGATTGTTGGGGGGACAGGACATTATATTACTGTTATACAGAGGATTGCTGGGGGGGCAGGACATTATGTTACTGTAATACAGAGGATTGCTGGGGGGCAGGACATTACATTACTGTTATACAGAGGATTGTTGGAGGGGCAGAGCATTATATTACTGTAATACAGAGGATTGCTTTGGGGGCAGGACATTATATTACTGTAATACAGAGGATTGCTGGGGGGCAGGACATTACATTACTGTAATACAGAGGATTGCTGGGGGGAGGGCAGGACGTTATACTACTTATATACAGAAGATGGCTGGGGGGGGCAGGACATTATATTACTGTAATACAGAGGATTCCTGGGGGGGGGGGGCTTTATATTACTGTAAGAGGGGGCAGGACATTATATTACTGTTATGCAGAAGATTGCTTTGGGGGCAGGACATTATATTACTGTAATACAGAGGATTGCTGGGGGGCAGGACATTATATTACTGTTATACAGAGGATTGCTGAGGGGGGGCAGGACATTATATTACTGTAATACAGAGGATTGCTGGGGGGCAGGACATTATATTACTGTAATACAGAGGATTGCTGGGGGGGGCAGGACATTATATTACTGTAATACAGAGGATTGCTGGGGGGGAGGACATTATATTACTGTAATACAGAGGATTCCTGGGGGGGGGGGGCTTTATATTACTGTAAGAGGGGGCAGGACATTATATTACTGTTATGCAGAAGATTGCTGGGGGGGCAGGGCATTATATTACTTTAATATAGAGGATTACTGGGGGACAGGACATTATATTACTGTTATACAGAAGATTACTGGGGGGGCAGAGCATTATATTACTGTAATACAGGGGATTGCTTTGGGGGCAGGACATTATATTACTATAATACAGAGGATTGCTGGGGGGCAGGACATTATATTACTGTATTACAGAGGATTTCTGTTGGGTCAGGACATTATATTACTGTAATACAGAGGATTGCTGGGGGGGGCAGGACATTATATTACATAATACAGAGGATTGCAGGGGGGCAGGACATTATATTACTGTAATACAGAGGATTGCTGGGGGGGACAGGACATTATATTACTGTAATACAGAGGATTGCTGGGGGGACAGGACATTATATTACTGTTATACAGAGGATTGTTGGGGGGGGGCAGGACATTATATTACTGTTATACAGAGGATTGCTGGGGGGGACAGGACATTATATTACTGTTATACAGAGGATTGTGGGGGGGCAGGACATTATATTACTGTTATACAGAGGATTGTTGGGGGGGGCAGGACATTATATTACTGTTATACAGAGGATTGCTGGGGGGGACAGGGCATTATATTACAGTAATACAGAGGATTGCTGGGGGAGGGCAGGACGTTATATTACTTTTACTGTAATACAGAGGATTGCTGGGGGGGGCAAGACATTATATTACTGTTATACAGAGGATTGCTGGGGGGGGGGCAGGACATTATATTACTGTTATACAGAGGATTGCTGGGGGGACAGGGCATTATATTACTGTAATACAGAGGATTGCTGGGGGGAGGGCAGGACGTTATATTACTGTTATACAGAGGATTGCTGGGGGGCAGGACATTATATTACTGTTATACAGAGGATTGCTGGGGGGGACAGGACATTATATTACTGTAATACAGAGGATTGCTGGGGGGAGGGCAGGACGTTATATTACTGTAATACAGAGGATTGCTGGGGGGCAGGACATTATATTACTGTAATAAAGGGGATTGCTGGGGGGGACAGGGCATTATATTACTGTAATACAGAGGATTGCTGGGGGGAGGGCAGGACGTTATATTACTTTTACTGTTATACAGAGGATTGCTGGGGGGGACAGGACATTATATTACTGTAATACAGAGGATTGCTGGGGGGGACAGGACATTATATTACTGTAATACAGAGGATTGTTGGGGGGGACAGGACATTATATTACTGTAATACAGAGGATTGTTGGGGGGACAGGACATTATATTACTGTTATAGAGAAGATTGCTGGGGGGAGGACATTATGTTACTGTAATACAGAGGATTGCTGGGGGGGCAGGACATTATATTACTGTAATACAGAGGATTGCTGGGGGGCAGGACATTACATTACTGTTATACAGAGGATTGTTGGAGGGGCAGAGCATTATATTACTGTAATACAGAGGATTGCTTTGGGGGCAGGACATTATATTACTGTAATACAGAGGATTGCTGGGGGGCAGGACATTATATTACTGTAATACAGAGGATTCCTTTGGGGGCAGGACATTACATTACTGTAATACAGAGGATTGCTGGGGGGAGGGCAGGACGTTATACTACTTATATACAGAAGATGGCTGGGGGGGGGGGGCAGGACATTATATTACTGTAATACAGAGGATTGCTGGGGGGGAGGGCAGGACGTTATACTACTTATATACAGAAGATGGCTGGGGGGGGGGGCAGGACATTATATTACTGTAATACAGAGGATTCCTGGGGGGGGCTTTATATTACTGTGAGATGGGGCAGGACATTATATTACTGTTATGCAGAAGATTGCTGGGGGGGGGGCAGGGCATTATATTACTTTAATATAGAGGATTGCTGGGGGACAGGACATTATATAACTGTTATAGAGAAGATTGCTGGGGGGAGGACATTATATTACTGTAATACAGAGGATTGCTGGGGGGCAGGACATTATATTACTGTTATACAGAGGATTGCTGAGGGGGGCAGGACATTATATTACTGTAATACAGAAGATTGCAGGGGGGGAGGACAGGACATTATATTACTGTAATACAGAGGATTGCTGGGGGACAGGACATTATATTACTGTTATACAGAGGATTGCTGGGGGGGACAGGACATTATATTACTGTTATACAGAAGATTGCAGGGGGGGAGGGCAGGACATTATATTACTGTTATACAGAGGATTGCTGGGGGGCAGGACATTATATTACTGTAATACAGAGGATTGCTGGGGGGGGCAGGACATTATATTACTGTAATACAGAGGATTGCTGGGGGGGGGAGGACATTATATTACTGTAATACAAAGGATTGCTGGGGGGGCAGGGCATTATATTACTGTTATACAGAGGATTGTTGGGGGGACAGACATTATATTACTGTTATAGAGAAGATTGCAGGGGGGAGGGCAGGACATTATATTACTGTAATACAGAGGATTGCTGTAGGGG
This sequence comes from Dendropsophus ebraccatus, assembly GCF_027789765.1. Classification (NCBI taxonomy): domain Eukaryota; kingdom Metazoa; phylum Chordata; class Amphibia; order Anura; family Hylidae; genus Dendropsophus; species Dendropsophus ebraccatus. The sequence goes on from NC_091455.1 coordinate 55,126,705, forward strand.
CAGAGCATTATATTACTGTTATACAGAGGATTGCTGGTGGGCAGGACATTATATTACTGTACTACAGAGGATTGCTGGGGGGACAGGACATTATATTACTGTTATACAGAGGATTGCTGGGGGGGCAGGACATTATATTACTGTAATACAGAGGATTGCTGTGGGGGCAGGACATTATATTACTGTTATACAGAGGATTGTTGGGGGGACAGACATTATATTACTGTTATAGAGAAGATTGCAGGGGGGGAGGGCAGGACATTATATTACTGTTATACAGAGGATTGCTGTGGGGCAGGACATTATATTACTGTGATACAGAGGATTGCTGGGGGGCAGGACATTATATTACTGTTATACAGAGGATTGCTGGGGGGAGGGCAGGACGTTATACTACTTATATACAGAAGATGGCTGGGGGGGGGGCAGGACATTATATTACTGTAATACAGAGGATTGCTGGGGGGAGGGCAGGACGTTATACTACTTATATACAGAAGATGGCTGGGGGGGGGCAGGACATTATATTACTGTAATACAGAGGATTCCTGGGGGGGGCTTTATATTACTGTGAGATGGGGCAGGACATTATATTACTGTTATGCAGAAGATTGCTGGGGGGGGGGGCAGGGCATTATATTACTTTAATATAGAGGATTGCTGGGGGACAGGACATTATATAACTGTTATAGAGAAGATTGCTGGGGGGAGGACATTATATTACTGTAATACAGAGGATTGCTGGGGGGCAGGACATTATATTACTGTTATACAGAGGATTGCTGAGGGGGGCAGGACATTATATTACTGTAATACAGAAGATTGCAGGGGGGGAGGACAGGACATTATATTACTGTAATACAGAGGATTGCTGGGGGACAGGACATTATATTACTGTTATACAGAGGATTGCTGGGGGGGACAGGACATTATATTACTGTTATACAGAAGATTGCAGGGGGGGAGGGCAGGACATTATATTACTGTTATACAGAGGATTGCTGGGGGGCAGGACATTATATTACTGTAATACAGAGGATTGCTGGGGGGGGGCAGGACATTATATTACTGTAATACAGAGGATTGCTGGGAGGAGAGGCTGGGGGGCAGGACATTATATTACTGTAATACAAAGGATTGCTGGAGGGGCAGGGCATTATATTACTGTTATACAGAGGATTGTTGGGGGGACAGACATTATATTACTGTTATAGAGAAGATTGCAGGGGGGAGGGCAGGACATTATATTACTGTAATACAGAGGATTGCTGTAGGGGCAGAGCATTATATTACTGTTATACAGAGGATTGCTGGTGGGCAGGACATTATATTACTGTACTACAGAGGATTGCTGGGGGGACAGGACATTATATTACTGTTATACAGAGGATTGCTGGGGGGGCAGGACATTATATTACTGTAATACAGAGGATTGCTGTGGGGGCAGGACATTATATTACTGTTATACAGAGGATTGTTGGGGGGACAGACATTATATTACTGTTATAGAGAAGATTGCAGGGGGGGAGGGCAGGACATTATATTACTGTTATACAGAGGATTGCTGTGGGGCAGGACATTATATTACTGTGATACAGAGGATTGCTGGGGGGCAGGACATTATATTACTGTTATACAGAGGATTGTTGGGGGGAGGACAGGACATTATATTACTGATATAGAGAACATTGCAGGGGGGGAGGACAGGACATTATATTACTGTTATACAGAGGATTGCTGGGGGGGGCAAGACATTATATTACTGTAATACATAGGATTGCTGGGGGACAGGACATTATATTACTGTAATACAGAGCAGGGGCGTAACTAGAAATGGCTGGGCCCCATAGCAAACTTTTGATTGAGGCCCCCCCCTCCCTCGATCGATCGACCACTACGCCATCAACACACTCAGCCAGGGCCGCCATCAGGAATTTCGGGGCCCCATACAACCAAAGTGTCTGGGCCCCCCACATTAATAAAAAAAAAAAAAAAAAAAATTGTGTGTTCGACCCACGCCTTGCTGGGAGGTATAATTTGGTTCAGATTAATTCTAGAGAACTGGCTCATATACCCCATTTTTCCCAGTGGCTTAAAATGTAACCTCTGTTATACAGTTATAAAATTGTAGAAACTAAATGTGAACAAGGTGCAATTTAAATGTCACCATACAGACACTTACTTGTATAGCCGTCTCTTGGGCTCTGTATGCAGTGCATTATATTCACCCCTGCAACGTACAATTTATAGCGTTTCTAGAAGCCCAGCGGGGCTCATTATGATGGAGACTAAAACTTATACAAGAGTGGGGTAGGGGTTCCCCTGTATTCAGAATGCTGTTGAGTACTAGGCAATGCCCCGTCTGGGGTTATTGAATTTTGAGGGTCTGGGGGGGGGGGGGGCTGTTTGATTTGTATATGTTCACCAATATTCCCTCCCCAGTATGCTCACTAACATAGAATGTTGATAAGGCTAATATAATGAGGCTGTTCCATGTTAGTGAGCATATACAAATCACCCCCCCCCCAGGCAGACTAGTTTAGCTCACCCAAGCCAGTGATAGCGAATACATGGCGGTGAGCAGGCCTGTATTTAGAGTTCATGCTGCCCTAGGCACTTTGCACGCAGAGGCGCCCCCCCCCCCCCCCCCACGTTACTGTACATGCATGGTATATACCCTGGCACTTGGGTGCCGCTCTGCTTGATGCCCGCTGTTCTCATCAAACACGTGATGGAGGAAGGAAGGAGGCCGGGGACGTCTTAGTTTGGGGACTGGTTCTGTCCAGTGTTGGGCTGGGGTACCTGGGGCCCACCAATATACAACCAGTGAGACACGACATGCTGACCCGCTTCTTTCCTGAATTCATCTGTATCTGTGACAAATCTCAGAACACCCTCCATTTATACAGCTCTCAGGGTATGCTGGGAGTTGTAGTCTCTGAGAGGACAACCCTTTAATAAATCACTGTGTGCAGAGTCTCCTGGTGGCTGCAATCTGTGGGTGACAACCATCAGCCCTGAAGGTCCAGCAAAACATCTGTCTACAGCCGCAGTTATCATAGGATTGTACTACTTTACTACAACTCCCAGCATATCCTGAGGGCTGCAGACTGTCAGTACATGCTGGGAGTTGTAGTGCCTGCAGCTGTTGTAGTTGGATCTTAGGTGCATCATACACTGGATGCTTTGTGGCACATAAGAATACATAGATCTGTGGGGGCTCAGTGCAGGGAAGTGACCCCAGAACAGCACTAATAGGGGATAGAACAAAAACATCTCCCCCAATATCTTATTAGTGATGTTCTGGGGTCACTTCCCTGCACTGAGCCCCCACAGATCTATGTATTCTGATATGCCACAAAGCATCCAGTGTATGATGCACCTAGGACCCAACTACAGCAGCTGCAGGCACTACAACTCCCAGCATATCCTGAGGGCTGCAGACTGTTCTGGGAGTTGTAGTGCCTGCAGCTGTTGTAGTTGGCTCCTGGAGGCGTTGTGGGAAATCAGAATACATAGATCTGTGGGGGCTCAGTGCAGGGACGTGACCCCAGAACAGCACTAATAGGGATAGGGGGAGATGTTTTTGTTCTATCCCCTATTAGTGATGTTCTGGGGTCACTTCCACACACTGAGCCCCCACAGATCTCTGTATTCTGATCTCCCACAAAGCCTCCAGTGTATAATGCACCTAGGACCCAACTACAACAGCTGCAGGCACTACAACTCCCAGCATTTACTGACAGTCTACAGCCCTCAGATATGCTGGGAGTTGTAGTGCCTGCAGCTCTTGTAGTTGGGTCCTAGTTTAAAAGTTTGGGTTAGTGTACTGTAGTGACCGCAGGGCTGTGTCAGTACACTACCGCAAACAATACACTGACCCATTGAGACCCCAATGGTACACAGGCTCTGCACACTATAGAAGTGATTACAGTGCAGTTACTAATGACTCACAGGTGACGTCTTCTCGAATTGCTGTCGCTAACTTTTTGCTTTCTTCTCCATCTGGCGCAGCATCATGAAGACTTCTCTGACCATAACTCGTCTGCAGGCGGGCAGCTGGGGGTGACTGGGGCAGGAGGGCAGCTGGGGGTGACTGGGGAAGGGAGGCAGCTGGGGGTGACTGGGGAAGGGAGGCAACTGGGGGGAGACTGAGGAAGGGAGGCAGCTGGGGTGACTGGGGAAGGGAGGCAGCTGGGGGTGACTGGGGAAGGGAGGCAGCTGGGGGGGGGACTGAGGAAGGGAGGCAGCGGGGGGGGGGACTGAGGAAGGGAGGCAGCTGGGGGGGGGACTGAGGAAGGGAGGCAGCTGGGGGGGGACTGAGGAAGGGAGGCAGCTGGGGGGGGACTGAGGAAGGGAGGCAGCTGGGGGGGGGCTGAGGAAGGGAGGCAGCTGGGGGTGACGGGGGGAGCAGCTGGGGGAGCCAGGGAGAGCAGCTGGGGGAGCCAGGGAGAGCAGCTGGGGGAGCAAGGGAGAGCAGCTGGGGGAAAGGGAGAGCAGCTGGGGGGCAGGGGAGCAGCAGGGAGGGGCAGCTAGGGTGGCAGGGGAGAAGCCGGGGTTCAGGGGGAGAGGTTGGGGTTCAGGGGGAGCGGTAGGGAGGCAGTGGAGAAGCTGGGATTCAGAGGGAGAAGCTAGGGGTCAGGGGGAGGGGCTGGAAGGCAGGGGAGCAGCTGAGAATGCAGGGGGGAGAGGCTGGGGGCAGGGGGGAGAGGCTGGGGGCAGGGGGGAGAGGCTGGGGGGGCAGGGGGAGAGGCTGGGGGCAAGGGAGAGGCTGAGGGTTAGGGGAAGAGGCTGGGGGTCAGGGGAGAGGCTGGGGGGTCAGGGGAGAGGCTGGGGGGTCAGGGGAGAGACTGGGGGGTCAGGGGAGACGCTGGGGGGGGCAGGGGGAGAGGCTGGGGGGGCAGGGGGAGAGGCTGGGGGCAGGGGAGACGCTGGGGGGCAGGGGAGAGGCTGAGGGTTAGGTGGAGAGGTTGGGGGGGCAGGGGAGACGCTGGGGTCAGGGGAGTTGCTGGGGGGCCGGGGAGAGGCTGGGGGGGCAGGGGGAGAGTCTGGGGGGGCAGGGGGAGAGTCTGGGGTCAGGGGAGATGCTGGGGGGCAGGGGAGAGGCTGAGGGTTAGGTGGAGAGGTTGGGGGGGCAGGGGAGAGGCTGAGGGTTAGGGGGAGAGGCTGGGGGTTAGGGAGAGAGGCTGAGGGTTAGGGGGAGAGGCTGGGGGGGGCAGGGGAGAGGCTGGGGGCAGGGGAGAGGCTGGGGGGCAAGGTAGAGGCAGGGGGAAGGGGAGAGGCTGGGGGGTCAGGGGAGAGGCTGAGAATGCAGGGGGGAGAGGCTGGGGGGGGCAGGGGATAGGCTGGGGGGGGCAGGGGAGAGGCTGAGGTCAGGGGAGACGCTGGGGGGCAGGAGAGAGGCTGAGGGTTAGGGGGAGAGGCTGGGGGGGCAGGGGAGAGGCTGAGAATGCAGGGAGGAGAGGCTGGGGGGCAGGGGGAGAGGCTGAGGGTTAGGTGGAGAGGCTGAGGGATCAGGGGAGACGCTGGGGGGCAGGGGAGAGGCTGGGGGGGGTCAGGGGAGAGGCTGGGGGGGCAGGGGGAGAGTCTGGGGGACAGGGGGAGAGTCTGGGGTCAGGGGAGATGCTGGGGGGCAGGGGAGAGGCTGAGGGTTAGGTGGAGAGGCTGTGGGGTAGGGGAGAGGCTGAGGGTTAGGGGGAGAGGCTTAGGGTTAGGGGAGAGGCTGGGGGGGCAGGGGAGAGGCTGGGGGTTAGGGGGAGAGGCTGGGGTGGGCAGGGGAGAGGCTGGGGGGGCAGGGGAGAGGCTGAGGGTTAGGGGAGAGGCTGGGGGGTTAGGGGAGAGGCTGGGGGGTCAGGGGAGAGGCTGGGGGGTCAGGGGAGAGGCTGAGAATGCAGGGGGGAGAGGCTGGGGACCGGGGGAGAGGCTGAGGGGTCAGGGGAGACGCTGGGGTCAGGGGAGACGCTGGGGGGCAGGGGAGAGGCTGGGGGTTAGGGGGAGAGGCTGGGGGTTAGGGGGAGAGGCTGAGAATGCAGGGGGGAGAGGCTGGGGACCGGGGGAGAGGCTGGGGGGCAGGGGGAGAGGCTGAGGGTTAGGTGGAGAGGCTGAGGGGTCAGGGGAGACGCTGGGGGGCAGGGGAGACGCTGGGGGGGCAGGGGAGACGCTGGGGGGGCAGGGGAGAGGCTGGGGGGCAGGGGAGAGGCTGGGGGGGCAGGGGGAGATGCTGGGGGGGGGCAGGGGGAGAGGCTGGGGGGGGCAGGGGGAGAGGCTGGGGGGGGGCAGGGGAGAGGCTGGGGGGGGCAGGGGAGAGGCTGGGGGGGGCAGGGGAGAGGCTGAGGGTTAGGTGGAGAGGCTGAGGGATCAGGGGAGACGCTGGGGGGCAGGGGAGAGGCTGGGGGGGGGCAGGGGAGAGGCGGGGGGGGCAAGGGAGCAGCTGAGGATGCAGGGGGGCCAGGGGCGGGCAGAGGGGAGAGGCTGGGGGTGACGGGGCGGGCGGCCGGGAGAAGGATAGGCAGGCAGGCTGGTTCCCTCCCCCCATGCAGCGCCGAGGTCCGGGGTCCGGGGTGCGGGGCAGGTGTTGAGCTTCCGGCACACAGTGTGACAGAGGCCGGAAGCTCCCAGCTGCAGCCCCGCGTTCCCGGATCTTCTCTCCTGCTCGGCGATGACGTCACATCACGTGAGCGCCGCCGAGCAGGAGACAAGATCCGGGACCGCGGGGCTGCAGCTGGGAGCTTCCGCCCTCTGTCAGACTGTGTGTGCCGGAAGCTCAACACCTGCCCCGCACCCCGGACCCCGGACCTCGGCGCTGCATGGGGGGAGGGAACCAGCCTGTCTGCCCATCCTTCCCCCGGCCGCTCCGTCACCCCCCCTCCCTCCCCCCCCCCTCCCGGCGCGGACTAGGCACCCGTGGGCCGGTGCTCTCCCCCATCAAAAACAGGTGGCAAGGGGGGCCGTGCGGGGCCCCCCTAGCGTAGCGGACGGGGGGCAGCGGCCGGCGGCCCCCCCCCCCCATGTCTCTTAGGGTCCGGGCCCCATACGGCAGTACCAGTTGTACTGCCTTATCGGCGGCCCTGCACTCAGCTCTACACAGGTTCTGTACACCAAATACATTACAGTGCAGTTACATCAGGTGACTCACAGGGGGCGTCTTCTCTGATCAGAGTTGTTTCCTTTTCATTTTCTTCTCCATCTGCCCTGGGCCATTATGAGAACTTCTCCGAGCCACGAATCCACATAATCTGCCAAACAAACATATTAGGCTCCTTATACTGGCACCATCCTCATCTCTATACACACTGCACATCTGTATTGGCCCCTTTACACCCTCATTTAGTTGGTAGCCCTAACACTATGTGACCCCCTTATAGTATATGCCCCTCTGTGTATTCCCCCTTACTGATGCCTTACATGTTAGCCCCTTATAAATGACCCCCCTGTGCTTTCCATCCCCCTCATAGATGGTCCCCCATGTTGCCCACCCCCTTATAGATGCACCTCATGTTGTTCCCCTATAGATGCCCTCTCATTTGGTCCCCCTATAAATGCCCCTTATGTTGTCTCCCTAGAAATGGCCCCCTGTATAATCCCCCTATAGATGGCCCCCTGTATTATCCCCCATAGATGCCCCCCCCTGTTTTATCCCCCATAGATGCCACCCCCTCTGTATTATCCCCAAAGATGCCACCCCCCCTGTATTATCCCCCATAGATGCCCCCCTTTATTATCCCCCATAGATGGCCCCCTGTATTATCCCCCATAGATGCCCCCCCTGTATATCCGCATAGATGCCCCCCCCCCCCTGTATATCCCCCATAGATGATACATAGATGTATCATCCCCCTTTGCAAAGCAGATTAAAAAAAAAAAAACACAACTCACCTAACTCCCCCGTCGGCTGTCTTCTCCGTTTCCCCCCAGGGGGCTTCCTGGGGGGGTGTCCAGGGGGTTCCAAAGCAGCATTGGTACCGGACTTAGCGTCGGCCCGGGCTAGTACTTCCGGCGCACGGAGCGTCTGTGCCGGAAGTACAGGCCGGGGGCGGACTCTGAGCTCTCTGATACCTGTGCTGCCGGAGATAGGACGGGATGACAAGGGGGGGCCCCTTGTGCGTCCCGTCCTATCTCTGGCAGCACAGGTACCAGAGAGCTCAGAGTTCGCTCCCCGGCATGTACTTCCGGCACAGACGCTCCGTGCGCCAGAAGTACTAGCCCGGGCGGACGCTGAGTCCGGTACCAGTGCTGCCCCCAGGTACCAGGACACCCCCGGACCCCAAACAGCTGCAGCACCCGGGAGGCCTGCTCGGCCGCCGGGTGCTACAGACTATGTCAGCTCCGGGGGCCCGCGCCACGGGCCCCCTGATGCGGCGGGGCCCCGTAGCAGCCGCTACGGCGGTAGTTCCGCCCCTGATACAGAGGATTTCTGGGGGGCAGGACATTATATTACTGTTATACAGAGGATTGTTGGGGGGGGGGGGACAGGACATTATATAACTGTTATAGAGAAGATTGCAGGGGGGGAGGACAGGACATTATATTACTGTTATACAGAGGATTGCTGGGGGGGAGGACATTATATTACTGTAATACAGAGGATTGCTGGGGGAGTGATTGCTGTAACAGAGAGGGTGGGGTCTCAGCTACCTGCACTTTAGGGGTATCGGGCTGACACACTATTAAACCTAGTGCTATATATAATGCCCTGGCTGCACAGGGCATCAGCAGCTAAGTTATACACTAAAGAAGGGAATGGTGTTTTAAAAACATTTTTCTCAGTTGCAGCATACCTTGTGCAACTACAGCAAGACAGCATCCTCCTTCTGCTGAGGGTGGGTTCATACTGAGGAATTCTCGCGGATAATATCTGCGGAATTCCGCTGTCTGTCCGTGCACACATGTCACTTCTTTTGGTGGATAGCGGAATACGCCGGCCCATAGAATGGTGTCTATGGAGCCGGCGGAAAGGCGCGCGGCCATGCGCGCGGACAGACAGTGGAATTCCGCTGTCATTATCCGCAAGAATTCCGTAGTATGAACCCACCCATATGGTGCAAAGGTCTTCCCTGCCGCTAGGCTGGAGTGGAACTGGTTAACAAAATCCCTGCTCTGCTTCTTTTCTCTACAGTATTGTTGTAGTAGGTGGGTGGGAGCAACGAACCCCTAATACTGGCTAGTCCCCTCACACCAGTACTGCCAATACTGTCCTGAAGGTGGCCCTGACAATAGTTGTGGATGCCTAAGTTGTAGCAGGTGTAAAAGTAACGGCTGGATTGTATTATTAATACTCTTCCAATGGTCTTGCGTTTTAACTGCTCAGCAAAAAAAAATATTTCAGGGGCTAATGCAATGTCACGAGGAACATGTACACTGAATTTCATTTCTATTTATCACATTGTGCATCATAAAGTACGTTTAATTTTTTAAGGTTTTTGCAGTGCCTTAAACACATGAAAAATCTGTTGAAGGGCTGTCCAGATTAGCTTTGAGATTCAGGCTTGAGATAAAGGCTACGGGTAACCTTGAAAAGCTTTTTTTAATTTTTTTTATTCTTGCTTTATACCTATTTTGGAGCTTTTTCTCGATACATTTTCATTACACCTTTTCTTATGTTTGTTAGTACAACTTCTGTGCTTTGTGAGCTGTATTTTCTCTCTATACTTAACATATAATTAATATATCTGTGTATATATATATATATATATATATATATATATATATATATATATATATATATATATATATATACACACTCACCGGCCACTTTATTAGGTACACCATGCTAGTAACGGGTTGGCCTTCAGAACTGCCTCAATTCTTCGTGGCATAGATACAACAAGGTGCTGGAGGCATTCCTCAGAGATTTTGGTCCATATTGACATGATGGCATCACACAGTTGCCGCAGATTTGTCGGCTGCACATCCATGATGCGAATCTCCCGTTCCACCACATCCCAAAGATGCTCTATTGGATTGAGATCTGGTGACTGTGGAGGCCATTGGAGTACAGTGAACTCATTGTCATGTTCAAGAAACCAGTCTGAGATGATTCTAGCTTTATGACATGGTGCATTATCCTGCTGAAAGTAGCCATCAGATGTTGGGTACATTGTGGTCATAAAGGGATGGACATGGTCAGCAACAATACTCAGGTAGGTTGTGGTGTTGCAACGATGCTCAATTGGTACCCAAAGAGTGCCAAGAAAATATTCCCCACACCATGACACCACCACCACCAGCCTGAACTGTTGATACAAGGCAGGATGGATCCATGCTTTCATGTTGTTGATGCCAAATTCTGACCCTACTATCCGAATGTCGCAGCAGAAATCGAGACTCATCAGACCAGGCAACGTTTTTCCAATCTTCTAATGTCCAATTTCGATGAGCTTGTGCAAATTGTAGCCTCAGTTTCCTGTTCTTAGCTTAAAGGAGTGGCACCCGGTGTGGTCTTCTGCTGCTGTAGCCCATCGGCCTCAAAGTTGGACGTACTGTGCGTTCAGAGATGCTCTTATGCCTACCTTGGTTGTAACGGTTAACTATTTGAGTCACTGTTGCCTTTCTATCAGCTCGAACCAGTCTGCCCATTCTCCTCTGACCTCTGGCATCAACAAGGCATTTCCGCCCGCAGAACTGCCGCTCACTGGATGTTTTTTCTTTTTCGGACCATTCTCTGTAAACCCTAGAGATGGTTGTGCGTGAAAATCCCAGTAGATCAGCAGTTTCTGAAATACTCAGACCAGCCCTTCTGGCACCAACAACCATGCCACGTTCAAAGGCACTCAAATCACCTTTCTTCCCCATACTGATGCTCGGTTTGAACAGCAGGAGATTGTCTTGACCATGTCCACATGCCTAAATGCACTGAGTTGCCGCCATGTGATTGGCTGATTAGAAATTAAGTGGTAACGTGCAGTTGGACAAGTGTACCTAATAAAGTGGCCGGTGAGTGTATGTACAATACATATAAGTATAGAGCTTATATGACTCTCCCCAGGAGACTGCATTGCATCTACTCTCTCCTCTCTCTCCAGGCTCTGTGACCGTTCCTCTTTGGTTTCGCTCCCCACTGTCTACTATCGGAGCTGCTCTGTAACCTCCACCCTACTGTTATATATCTTACTGAGCAAAAAGTCAGTAAGAGACCCACACTCTCAGGAACGCCTGTTAATTAAACTTTTTGAAGGGATATTGGCACTTAGATGAGTACCACAGCTTTTTTATTGTTTACATGTGCTCATACTTGCGGTGCTTTTAGTTGCGGTGGTGCAAGGTTTTAAGATGTTGTCCCATTCAAGAAGTCCAATACCATAGAAACGCACCACTCTATACCCTTGTAGTGTATGTGTCTATTACAGGGTCACTGTACCCCTATTGTTCCAAGTAGTCCATATGTAATAAAAGACACAAGGTCCAGCTCCTTGCACCCTCATGAACACTGTGGCCTCTTCAGTGTTTACGGCAACTTGTTTACTTGAACAGGTCATGAAGCAACTTTCAAAAAACTTTTCCTCTCTGTTTTGTTAATATAAATTGAACCGAATTTCCAACCTTATTCATGAATGTGTAACACCCACAAGTGCCAATGTTCAAATAGACTCTGTGTTCTCGTCCGGCCGATACATGGTGGATGTCAAGGTGGAGTCCATGCGAATAGAGATAAGCGAGCCGAGATGCCTAAACCCAGATTTGTTCCGAACTTTGCAAAAAGTTTGGTTTGCTATCAAGCCAAAATCTTTGCAAAGTTCAGACAGGTTTAGGTAGAGAGGCCCCACACCATCAGCCTGTGACTGGCTGAGCAGGTTGTCACTCCTAAAACAAGTGTGACAGACCGCTTAATTTAGCACCATGGCCTTCACCGGAGAAGAAGGGACAGGACCGAACCAGAGAAGAAGGACAACGGGGGAACGCGGACTTATAAGTATTATGAGCAGCTCATCAGTCAATAGGAATGAGACTGTGACAAACCATTGCTGGTCTTTATCTTTCCAAAGCCCCCACTGAACTTATTTATAATGGCTGCCTTTATGGCACATGAAGTTTTGACTTTTTTACTTGTATACTATCATAGGTTATTTGTGTATTGGTTCAACTTGAAGTGAGTTGGATGAATAAATTTACCAGTCTATAAAAAGCACAAAATAAAGGAAAGCAATTTATTAGGGCACTTGTATGATTATACTATTGGTTGGCATAGAATACATTCTCCATTGCAATCAATAAAGTTCCTCTGTACATTTTATTTGTTATTTTAGTGACAGTACATATATAAGCACTTGTCATACTTTACCCATTGTTATTTTTATCATTAGCAAGTCAACTTACTAGAAGGATGTTGCCCTACTATGGGTAGTGGTAGTAGTGTCATATCCTGCTTGGGAAGCTCTATAACATAAAGGGCAGCACACCATAGAATGTATCTGTATTCAGGAGATACTCTTTACTGGCACTTGTTTTTTTATGAATACATTTCATGGTTTTAACTTTTCCCTTAAATTCAGGTTTATTAGGAAGCTGTAATGATACATTTAAGGTATTTACCATTTTCAGCTTTACCTGTGCATTTTTGCCTCTGAGTTCATTTACTTTTGCATTCTTACAATACGGCAGCATCATCAGCATGTCTATGCTGTTCTTGTCGTATTATACCTAAATCTAGCAAAACTGTCCATTTTCATCATGCAAAGCTTGCCTCATTTAAGCGTTTCAACCACATTAGACTTACAGTAGATACACATCTTTCCTCATTGGGAAGTTTTCAAATGATTTAGAAGTATATGAAGAGAAATAAACTTGCCAGATCTGACTTTCATTGCATATTACTGCTAATCTGAAATGTATTGTGTAAAGCGGTATTACTCTTTACATTTAGGTAGCAAATACTATCTCCTCCTTGATAGCTCATTGTCTGGACACTGGCTGCAGGCTGTACTGTGTACAAAAGTGCTGGACACTGATAAGAGTGGCCAGTCTGAAAGAGTCACTGTCGTATAGTCCAGGCGATTTTAAGAAACTTTGTAATTGGGTTTATTAGCTAAATCTGCCATTATCTGCATGTAAAAAGCCTTTTCCCAGGTCCCCCCCTCCTTCCTCTTTTTCATCCACTCCAAAAAATCTGAAAATTGTGACTTGTTGCAGGAGTCGTACCCTGTCTGTTCTAGGGAGAGGGGAGGGGGGAGGAGGAAGGAGGGAGTTAGCAGGCAATTTTAGGAGGATTACAGGCAAGGAGCTGGGTGACAGCTGTAATCTGAGCTCAGACAGGTCACTGGTGACTGTCACAGGAGATATCCCGTGAGGGATTTGTAGATTAACTCTTTGTTGTCCTGTTTTGGTCTTTTCTTTAGCTCTCTCCATAGGAGAACAATGAAGACAGGGGGGAGAGCTTCAAAATGCTTTTTCATGATAAAAATGCATTTTTCGGATAATAAACCCAATTACAAAGTTTCTTAAAATCGCCTGGACTATTGATTTCTGCAAAAAACAATTTCACGACAGTGACACTTTAAGGTGGCCATACACCCAAAAACTGATGACTGAATCATTGTCCGCCCGCCGTTTTTCTCTTGTCTTATCTCTCCCAGAACAAAGGGGTCAGGCAGTGCTTTTTCAGCCCACCCAGCCCCTATCTCTACCAACATCATCTGTTGGTGGGCGGTGAGGAGAGCCCCATACACCTTATACCATGGTAAGGGGACCCTAAGGGCCCTTGTCACAGGCCGATTATTAGCTGAAAGTGATATCATAATAGCGATCATTCCAGATAATCAGCATTTGTAAAAGAGCCATAGAACAAGAAAACGCACTTTCATTCGCTAATCATATATATTGTGTGGACATTTAAATCATGTGTGGCCCACAATGGTAAAAAAGAAGAGTTCTGTGAACAATCCAGCAGTCGTTTTTGGAGCTCAGACTGAAAGTTTGTTCAGGGAATACTTTTCACAGTGAAATGGGCTCAGGCTTGGCTTAAAACAATTAAAAAATATGTTCTCACTTGCCCTAAATCTCAAATGATCCCAGTCCCAGTACACAGCACTTGGTCTCAGTCTTGATGCAAACAAATGCCTGCTCAGCCAGTCTGTGGCTCTGTCTACAGCTGATACCTGCTGTCAGCTGGCAGCATCGGCGATCAGTCCTATGGTCATTATTTTAAAGTGACTCTGTACCCACAATCTGACCCACCCAAACCACTTGTTCCCTCAGATAGCTGCTTTTAATCCAAGATCTGTCCTGGAGTCCGTTCGGCAGGTGATGCAGTTATTGTCCTAAAAAACAACTTTTAAACTGGTGTCAAACGGCCGTGGCCTAGAATATCTGTGCCCTAAGTTTGTACCACCCCTCCGTCCCTCCTCCCCACCTTCTTCATCATTAGGAATGCCCTTAGAACATTTTCTCCTGTCTGAACACTGCACAGGTGCCTTATCGATCCAACCCATGTGCCGTGCTGACACAGGTGATGAATAGTAGAAAATTCACCCAAAAATTTGTAAAGCAGGTTCTCCTGAGTAAAAAGGTACCCCATATGTGGGCTTAAACCACTGTATGGGCACACAGCAGGGCTCAGAAGGGAAGGAGCGCCAATTAGCTTTTTCAATGCAGATTTTGCTGAAGAAGTTTCTGAGCGCCAGGTGCGTTTGCAGTGCCACTGTAGTGCCAGCGGAGGAAATGCCCCCATAAGTCACCCCATTTTGGAAAGTACATCCCTCAAAGAACTCATCTTGGGGTGTGGTGAGCATTTTGACCCCACAGGTATTAGAGGAAAGTATTCAAAACTAGAATGTAAAAATGAAAAATTCGAATTTTTCCAATAATGTGTTGGTTTAGTTTGAAAGGTCTCAATTTCACAAGGAACAGGAGAGAAAATTCACCCCAAAGTCTGTAACGCAAGTTCTCCTGAGTACAACGGTATCCCATATGTGGGCATAAACCACTGTATGGGCACACAGCAGGCCTCAGAAGGGAAGGAGCGCCAATTAGCAATTTCAGTGCAGATTTTGCTGAAGAAGTTTCTGAGCGCCAGGTGCGTTTGCAGAGCCCCTGTAGTGTCAGCAGAGTAAAATGCCCCCATAAGTCACCCCATTTTGGAAAGTACACACCTCAAAGAATTCATTTTGGTGTGTGGTGAGCATTTTGACCCCACAGGTATTGGAGGAAAGTATTCAAAATTGGCCAGTAAAAATGAAAAATTAGAATTTTTCCAATAATATGTTCTTTTAATTAGAAATATCTCAATTTCCCGAGCAACAGGAGAGAGAAAGCACCCCAAAATCTGTAACACAGGTTCTTCCGAGTACAACGGTACCCCATATGTGGGCATAAACCACTGTATGGGCACACAGCGGGGCTCAGAAGGGAAGGAGCGTCAATTTGCTGGAGCAAAACTGTAGCTAGTAACAGTTATTAGAATAGCGCAGTTACTAAAATACAATAAAATAAATGAGGATACGGGTAATGTGGGGTGGTTATGGACAGTCTGAGGTGGTTACGGGCAAACTGGGGTGGTTACGAACAACCTGCGGTGGTCACGGGCAATGTGCGGTGCGTACAGACAATCTGGGGTGGTCACAGGCAATCTGCGGTGGTTATGAACAACATGGGGTGGTTGCAGACAATCTTTGGGGGTTACGGACAGTCTGGGGTGGTTACGGACAGTCTGGGGTGGTTACGGATAAGTATAAGGGGTGGGGGAGTGGGGGCCACGCTATCACTTTTTATCCTCTGTCACCAATGATTTATGGTGACAGGGGATAAAAAGTGCTTCCCTGCACTGGGTACAAGTGATCAGAGGTATATAGTATATACCGCTGATCGCTTGTTCTGGGACCACACAGGGTGGTCCCCAATCACTGCCCCATGCTCTCCGCTACCTCCGGTGGCGGAGAGAATGGGGCTTAGATTTTTTTTTATTTTCCATCACTGTGTACAGACATAGTCTGCTCACAGTGATGGGGGCGGCCATCTTGGATGTGATGGCCACCTGGGGGAGGGGAGGGTTAGTGATTCCCTACTAGGGGGGCTGATCTGGGGTCTGAGGGACACGTTTTTCATCTCCCCTTGCCATGGATTCACGGTGGGGGGAGATGAAAGCATGCGGCGGCGTTATAACTTTAATAGCAGCGATCGCCGGTACAGGGGCTGGCCGGGACGGACCCCACACACTGCCCTGACCCCTCAGCTACCTCCAGTAGCTGGGGGGACGGAGTGGGGGTCTTTCCGCCGCCGCTACCTTATTCTCTGCCATTGCTGTAAAAAGCTGATGGCAGCAGAATAAGGCCCATTAGTGACCACCGTAGAAAGCCGTATCGGCGGTCACTAAGGGGTTAATGTAACAGGTTAATAGACGGGGTCATTACGGGTGCGTCTATACCAAATATGTGTACTTTATTTATAGGGGATCATTTATAAAGGGGGATAGGGAACGTGTATATTTATTTATTTTAATTATTTGTTTATTTAATTTATTTGTTTTAATTAATTATTTATGTGTGTATTTATTTGTGTGTGTTTGTTTTTTTACTTTACTATACAGCTGACAGCTCATTCAAACGATCTGGTCCCTGCTTCAGTGCAGGGACCTGATCGTTATATACCATAGTGACCCAGACGCACCGGGAAGCGTCTGGGTCACTATGGTAACCCCACCCGGAGTCGCGGGATTGCTACCCCGGCTCCGGGAAGGGGGGGTGGGCAAGCAGAGCACGGAGAGGGGCCGGACTATGGAGGGGGCCGGATCGGATTAGGGGGGGTCAAGCGGAGCACGGGAAAGGGCCGGACTATGGAGGGGGCTGGATCGGATTGGGGGGGGCGAGCGGAGGACGGGGAGGGGCCGGATTGGAAAGGCAGAGGAGCTGAGTACGGGGAGGGGGCCGGATCATGGAGGGGAGGGGGAGCAGAGCACAGGGAGGATAACAGCAGTGTCGGTGGGAGGAGGTAACGTGCTGCAGCCTCCTCCCGACGCCGATCAGCAGGAGACATCAGATCTTCCCATAGACGCTGCGGTCGCATCGACCGCGGCGTTTATGGGGTTAACTGTCCGGGGGGAGCACGGCTCCCCTCCGGGCAGTGGCAGCAGGAGGAGGCTGTGTGACACAGCCTCCTCCTGCTGCCCGATCTCATCTAGGGACAGTGGGGGGAGGCAGGCAAAGCATGACGTCCAGGGACGTCATGATGCGTTCTGGCACTGCTTTTCATGACGTCCCTGGACGTCATATTGGGGGAAGGGGTTAAAGGAGAAGTCCGGCCAAAATTATTTTTTGATATGTTATTACTTATGGAAAGTTAGACAAATTTCTAATGTACATTAATTATGGGAAATGCTCATATACTGCAAATTCCCTTAGTTTAGTAGATCATGGAGTGTTAGAATTCTCTCAGATACAGTGACGTCACGACCCAGGGTGTAATTACTTTACACATTACTTTACATAGACATCCATAGAAACAATAAAGTCCCATAGACTTCTACATATAGAGAGCCCCCTGCTGGACACTCCATAGGAATTACACCCTGGGTTGTGACGTCACTGTATCTGAAATCCATTCTCGGCACTCACCATATCATGCTTCAAAGTTATTTTATTGAAGAAAAGTCATTAAAATACATGTGACGGCCGTCATATGTATTTTGATGACTTTTCTACAATAAAATAACTTTGAAGCATGATATGGTGAGTGCCGAGAATGGACTTTTGAAATGCTGTGAGGATTTTTTTCTTGCTACAAGCACCACCCTTGACACAGACGTGCCGCCTAAAAAAACTGTCACTGTATCTGAGAGAATTCTAACACTCCATGATCTACTAAATTACAGAATTGTAAAGTGCTGCGGAATCTGTTGGCGCTATATAAATAAAAATTATTATTATTATTAAGGGAAATAGCCCTATATGTGCATTTCCCATAATTAACGTCCATTAGAAATTTGTCTAACTTTCCACAAGTAATAACATATCAAAAAATTATTTTGGCGTGACTTCTCCTTTAACTCTTATTTATCCCGTACGGCAAATGGTCTAAATGAAAAAGAATACCCAACGCCAAAATAATTTCTTTTTTGTCTCATTACATCCCAAAAAACGTGCAATAAAAACCAATCACTAAAGTTCAATCTACCCCAAAAGGGCACTAATAAAAAATTCCAGATCACTACAAACAAAATGAGTTACACATACTCATAGAAAAAAATTGAAAGGGTCAAAATAAGCCTTTCAATGCATTTTTTCCCATTTTTAAATTTACCACCATTGTAATCACAGTAACCCGTTGAATAATGCCTTTTTTCCCATTTTTTAAATCTAGCACCATTGTTGAATAATATTTATACGTACTACTTACCCTTCACAGTGAACTCAGATGGTGCTGCACAATTTTTTAGTTTTTTCAATTTCCCCCCACAATTTTCTTGTTCTGGTTTAGTTATACAGTACATTATATGGTAAAATGAAGGGAATTTCTCGTCATACGGCTTTGTCTATGGAGGTATAAAAAGGTTATGCATCTTGGAGGTAGAAAATGTTACGCAGCGAATAAATGAAAATTGCTGCCACAAGAAAGAGTAAAAACTGCATATAAATTTAATAACATTAAGTTAAAACCAATTAAATCCCAGTTATTTCTATTATGCTGAATAAATTCTTTGTTATAAGCTGCAGTTAGTGACTGGGATTACAAAATAGCAAAAAAATAAGTTTTCCTCTCTAACATTTTCTTGCACAGAGAGAACGGTTAAAAGTAGGTAATAAAACTGATGCATGGTAAGTTTAGAGATTGACAGCCGGAGACTGATAAACATTCAGAAGCATAACAGCAACCTCGCCTCAGCGATCATAGCACATTAACATCTAAGAGCTGCTGATAGACCTATTGACTTTGTAATCTAATTTCAGTTCTCATGGGGTGAGTTTCCACATCATAAAACCATTGTAATTTCCACATTATATGTAAAGTGCGGAATAAAATCAATTTACAATTTACTTGCTTAAGAATATTTATATAAATATTGTACTAAATTCTTTACATCGGTGATGGCCAAAGAGAAGATGGCACCACCAACTGTGTATGGATACGTTCTTAAACTTTTAACGTGCAATAATGATAAGGGACAAACTACTCTAAAGGATTGATGGACAACCAAGATCATTAGAAAAATAATGCAGCCTATTGAGACAAAATTGTTATGCCAAAAAACATAACTTTTTTTTGCTATCAACGTAACTTCATCAGGGTTTGTTGTTTTGCATTTCAAGTTGTGACTTTTAAATGGCAGCATTTTGGGGTGCATATAATTTATTAAAAAAGCGATAGAAAGATTTATAGAACTGAATGTGAAATCTTTAATAGCGAAAATTGAAAAGAAAGTTAAGATTTGGCAAGGACTACCACTTTCTATGATGGACCAAATGTCCCTAATTAAGATGGTGGTCCTTCTCAATTAACATATGTCCTAAGAGCGTCCCCCTGCTGGATTCCCCGTAAATGGTTCAAAAGAATAGAAAATCTGTTTAATAGCTTAATCTGGAGGGGGAAGTGCGCTAGGATTCGTTATAAGTATTTGACAACACAACAGGTGGAAGGAGGGCTTCAAATGCCGGACATGGAGATTTACTATTACTCACTGCAATTACTAAATATATGTAAAAACAAGACAACTGGGATGGGATTGAAGATCTTGCAGGATCAGAAAGAGCAAGAGAAGGATTTGATAGTCTTCTTGGAAGCCAGAAATGCTAGTAAAAATATCAAGAATAAATCATCTTATGCGCAACCAATGGTTTAAAGTCTGGGTGGCGATTAAGAAAATGGGTAAAATACGGGGGAGCACGTGTTACACGCCAATTTGGGGTAATGATAACCTAATAGAATTAGACAAGATAATTCATAAAGATTTTTGTCGGAAAAGGGGGGTAGAATTATTAGCACAGATAGTAGTGGATGGACACAAACAGCCGTTTGTATTATTGCATTATTGTATTATTACAATAAAACAGAAAAACAGTAAAACAGAAATGGGAGTCTGAAATAGGTGATATCGCAGAAGAGTGGAAAGAGATATTGAGCAGCATTAAATTTGCTTCCATAAATGTGAACCATAGGCTTATACAATTTAAAATCGTACACCGCCTGTATTACTCACCAGTTCGATTGCAAAAGATGGGATATAAACGCCACTCAAGATGCCCTAAATGTGATAGGGAAGGAGCAAATAGCTTGCACTTGCTATGGAACTGCCCCCAGATTCAGCAATATTGGGAAGGGATACTGGGGAGGATAATGGAGAAGCTGGGAAACAATACCCTAGAGAACCGAAGGTGGTTGTTCTTGGAACAGCCGCCGGGATAGATAAACACGTCAAACTTTCTCTAAAACTTATGATGATCGCTAAAATACTGATACTACGGGCACGGCTAGCTCCAGCCTCGCCACCTATGGGAAAATGGGAAAATTTAGTAGGGAAGGTAAGCAAATTTGAACAGATTAGCATGGCCAATAGTGAAATTGGGAAGGAAAAATATAAAAAAATGTGGGGTATATGGAATGATGCGTAGAGGGGAATATGTATTTAACCCCTTAAGGTCAAAGCCTATTTTCGTTTTTGCGCTTTTGCTTTTGTTATCTTTATTCTCTGGGTTTATAGTATTCTATAGTTTATGTTTTCTGATCATTTTGGAGGGTTGCCAATTTTTAAGATGTGTGCCATTTTTCATTTTCTTTGGATTGCAGGATAAGTTGAAATTTTACATATTGCCTTTTTATCACTTTTTATCCAATTTATTGGGAGGCAAGAAGATAAAACAGTAATTCTGCCAATTTTTTTTTTTTTTTTTTAGTTGTATTTTTTCCAGTGTTTACTGGAGAAACATTATTTTTTTTAAAGAAACTTTTTAAAACTTTTTTTCCCCTTTCTATTTGTACTATTTTCATTGGCAATGTTTCTGTACCGCAGTATAATATCCCAGACAGTGTGTCATTGACAGGCATCCTTTTAGGTTATGGCAGACCTGGTGGTCATTGTCATATTATATCAATATAAGGCAATCATTTAGCTCTCTTCAATGGTGTCCCAGGTGAATCAAAGTTGAGCTTTCTCCCTCTAACTACCTACAGTAGAGCCTGGGCCAATCTGAGAGCAGGTGGAGAAGCACTTATCAATGCTCTTCTCTCCCTACTTATTTCACTGGACTCTGACCGATTAAAACTTTTGACAGGCATCTACGACTTGTCAAAAATTCCTTAGTGTTACAGGTATACTTTCATTTTTTTTGAAGTGTTAGTAATCATTCAAAGATGTTTTCCAGGCAAAAATCAGGCTATTCACAGGGGTACTCCACAGATCAGTTACTGTTGACCTATCCTGTTTTTTGACTAGAGAACCTTTACATTTGGACCTTTACGTATAATTTCCTTTGTTATTGTAACTATCTGCTTATAATTATTGTATTTTTGTTACCGTATTTTCCGGTGTATAAGGCGACAGGGCATATAAGACTTTTAAGCAGGTTGTCAGGGGTTCGCCTTATACGCCAGAAAATGTTAACCCCTGCCCTTCTGCAGTCAGGCAGGGGTTAACTGCAGCTAAGTTTTTTTTTTTTTAAAAAACCCCTTTAGCTCACCTAGGGCCCGTTTCCGGCCTCCGCGCGCCTCCCGTACCATCGGCGCAGGCAGTGTGATGTACTTTACCTGCGCCGGGGACGGAGATCGCCAAACCTCTCCCGGGCAGCCGAGCGTCTCATTGGAGAGGCTCGGAGACGCTCGGCTGCTGGGAGAGCTTCGGGAGGATGAGAGAGGCTTCAGGAACTTCCGACACCTCTCTCATTCTCCCGAAGCTTTCCCGGCAGCCGAGCGTCTCCGAGCCTCTCCGATGAGACGCTCGGCTGCCCGGGAGAGGTTCGGCGATCTCTGTCCCCAACACAGGTAGCGTTCGTCACACTGCCTGCGCTGGGAACGGTACGGGAGGCGGGGAGGCCGGGAATGTACCCTAGTTAAGTTAAAGTTTTTTTGTTTTTTTGTAGTGGTCGCCCCATACGGTAGGGGATGCGGGCCATTTTTGAGCCCCCACACTGCATGGGGTGACCATATCTGGTGTATAAGACGACCTCCGACTTTAACCCTGATTTTTCGGGGTTAAAAAGTCGTCTTATATGCCGGAAAATACTGTATTTTGTAATATTGCTATGCAATTAATTTTTTTTGTTTGTTTGTTTATAGGATGATATAAGGCATTATGACTGTTACTGCAGATTCTCTGAAATCCTCTAAGGTGGACTGTGTTTTTGATGGCTTACTGTTAATTTAAAGAACTTTAGCTGTAACTGGATAACACTATGTTAGATTATGTGCTGTTCCCAAACAGCTCAGGGGCATTCTTAGATCTAATTGTTATTAAACAAATCTCTAGTGGCAGAAGCAAACAATTATTACTTGTGTGGTACACTTTAATGTGGTATAGATTCTCTGTCCTATTAGACTGAATTATAGTGAACGTGCGGTGGTGATGAGTGAGGGGTTTAACCCTGGAAGGCACAGAGGAAAATGGTCTCACATGTTCTGGAGTCAGAGATGAAAGGTGACAACTACTGGCGTAGGAGGCTCGTCTGCTTTATATAAATCTGTGTAGCTTTATTTTTTTTTCTTGTGTGTGTGTGTGTGTTAGGACCATGACCTATTTTTAAGCAAAAGACACCTTTAATTCCTCAAACTTGCTTTTAAATTATAATGAATTGACTTTTACTTGAAAAGCTTTTAGCAGGACCTCAGTTTCAGCCCCACTGACGTAACCTTTTAGAAAATATTATTTAGATGATTTTTTTTTTTTTAAAGAACTTTATACTGGGTTCAAACTGTGTTTTACTGTGTCTATTTCGGTGCATTTAATTTCAACATACAGAAAAATATGGCCAACCACAGCTCTGTATATATGTTTTTTTTTTTTTACTGTTTTTTTTTTTTTATAATGTAATACAACAGCATCCATTTTTACCATCCGTTTGTTTCCTTTAGTATAGCAGTGTGATCCTAGCCTTAACAGTTAATGTTGAAGAATGTTTTTCGGTTATTTTATGTCCCGTGTGTACGTACTGTACATAAGGAGCAGCACTGTTTCTGGTCATTATATCACTTATATATGGACTTTTTATGCAGCTTTCCGCTCTGCAGGTACTTTCTTTAATTTTCAGGAAAGATGAAAGATGGGTAAAAAGCTAAAGCTATGATGTCTGCCATACAATGCACTCAGGAGGGGGGAACCTGCACTTCTATGTCTCTATACACACCCTAAGAAACAACAGTAACAAGGGAGGACATTATAGATCAGTAGTGAACAGTCTTAATCAAGCCATAAAGTAAGATCTTTTACTAACAGTAAGTCCTGTGCAGTCTCTCTACTGTCTCTTTTAATCTCCATGAAGCTTCTCGTCACTTCAGTCATTCCACCTCCCATCTCCTTTATCACCCCACCCCTAATCATAGACTTGTATTGGTATTTAGTATTATGAATTACACTGCACTGCAGGTCCATCTTGTAAACAGAAAACTGAATTGAGCTAACTTTAGAGTAAATGACTGTTTAGCAAGTCAGGGGGAGACCATAATAAACAACAAACCCATAAAACCCATACTAACCTACCCTCCTCCCCAGAGGATTCTCCTGTGAAGCCTGCCAAACGCTCTGGCCGCTATGTCCGGGACAGACTTGTCTAGGAGTGACAGGACATTTAGCCAATCACTGATGGAGGCAGGACAGCACTGCATTGATTGGCAGAGGGGGCTGTCAGTTCTGAGACAAGTCTGCATAGGACATAGCAGCCAGAGCATTCAACCATTCAAAAGGGAACCCAAAGGTGTCACAGGAGGAACCCATTTAAACACAGGAGAAAGAAGCACTTTTCACTGCTAAAATATTAAAAATTATAAAGTTTCTTATTTTCTTTGGTACTTTTGATTTATACAAAGTTTATTGAAATGTCAGTAACCATTTATTGTGTAATAGCTTGCCCTGTAATCAATACTTATCTGTGTATATGACAAAAGAGCTATATCAAATATACAAGTACAATAACAAAGAATTATAGAATTTTCCTCTGCTATATAGGCTAAACAAGACACATTGTAGAGTGTTTACCTGTTATTGTTGTAACAATATAAATTGCTCTATCATTTCTCTAATTATCTCTAGTGGCTTTTGTCTCATAACAATATACTAAGAAAGTTGCCAGCATATAAATATTTGTTTGATTTGGTGTAAAAGTATACTATTCTATGTAAAGTTCACCTGGTGGAATGTCTTAGGCCTCATTTGCATCAGAGATTCTATTAGAAGCCTTCATTGCAGATTGTGTCAAATGTTCAAGACAATATAATGCAGGTTATACCAAACACCATGACAAATACAAAAACCCATAAAAGGCAGCGGGTCGAGAAGATGGGCTGCATGAACAATCCTTGTATCGCTCATACAGCCTTGGAAACTGACAGCACAGATATATATATTTGTGCTGTCAGTTTCCAGATCACAAGCAGCAGTCTTTACTTACAGTACCAGCTATGCTGCTCTCTAGTCCTCGTGCCAGGTGTATCTTCAGACCCCGCCTCCTCTGTCTGTCAATCATTTCAGAGGAGGCGGGGCCTGAAGTTATATCAGAGGCCAGAAGACCAGAGAACCAGATGGAAACTGGAAATGGACAGCACAGAGAGAGATAATTTTTGAGCAGGTGCTTGCCCGGTCTTCGACTGATCATTGTCACTTTTTAGGGGCCAATTATCGGCTGCAGAAGCGTTTTTAGCAACGCTCTTGGCTGATAATCGGCCCGTGTAAAAGGACTATTACAGGTAGTTTTGTGAGGACAAGGGGGAGAGAACAGGTGAAAGTATTGTGAGGATCACAGCATATGTGAGGGGGGGTACTTTTTCCCAAGTCAGAGATGTATAGAGTGGACAGGTTTTGGATGAGGAACTCTGTTTTGTTCATGTAGAGTTTTAGAAAGCTGGAGGAAAAGAAAACATTGATTGGGTCATTCTAACCAGTTGTCTTCCAAATCCACAAATCACCAATCACTTGTATACTGTCCCTTTAAAATAATATAAAAAAAGCACAAGGACATCCTTTCAGTATTGCCATTGATATACTGTTATATCAAACACCAACTCTGTATGATAAAAGATACATTGGTCATGGAATGGTTAAACAATCTCTGAAGTTCCCTTCCATGGCACTACGGCGATACAATCGTAGGGCTCTAATTTCTTGTCTTTGATGTCGTTTCAGCAGAAAATTGCTGTGCTATTTACACAAATTAGTGAAAGGGGTTTCCAGTGAATTGGATTGTTCTAAATAAGGACTATTAGAGAAACAGTTCAGCAGATAATCAGACAACCTTCTTTCATCTTATGTTCAGCTTTAACAAAAAGCATATTATACCACAAGGTAGGCTAAGATGCACTTAAAGGAATCTATAATTAAGGAAAAGCGGTGGTAATTTGTTAAGGAAGTTATCTAATCCTCCTTGCAGCTAATGCATCACATAAAACAATTATTTGATTTGTAACAAAGGCGGGTGCAATGTATCTGTATCTATAACGACCTTTCATGTCTTATAATGGCCGCCCTATCAGTCATATCTACATTCATTATTTATATCTTTTCTTTATGGTATTGTTAATAATGAAATTATAAGATCTGAATATCTGTGTATTCACGTGTTGCTCACGTTCTGGGTTTTTATTGTTTTGATGTGTCCTGACAGTATGTGCCCACATTTCAATATTAAAGGACTCACGAATAGATAAACATCATTTCTTGTGTTCTTTGAGTCAAGTTTAAATTAGATTAAAGTCATCAAACTGATGTAAACTTCCTACAGCAACCAATAACATCCCAATTCCCATTGTACCAGAGCTGAAAACTGGGCTGTGATTGGTTGTGGGCAGTTTGCACTGTTTTTTGTTTTAGGGTACAATCACACATATCATATCCGCAGCGTATTTTACGCTGCGAGTTTGCAGCAAAGTCTACTGCGGATACCTGCCCATTCAATTCACTGGGATGACATACTAATTGGCTGACCGCCGGGAGGCGCCAGGAGCCCCTGAAGCAAGCTGGAGCAGGGACCCGGTACAGTATGTTCCTGGTCTGCAGGGGTTAATGATGCAGAGTTTGACATACTCGCAGCGGAATAACAATATTACTATAATATACTAATATACTACTATATTGTAGACTCATTCAGGAGGATAAGGTAAATTAATGGTACTACTGGATGAGATAAGGCTTGTACTTTAGGTCAATGGTAACTTTTGACTGATATCTTTACCATTCTCTTGGAAAAAATGGCAAAATGAGCATGTTTCTAACTTTGAAATTCTCTATGTTCAATGTGCGGGTAAAATCATGAGATACTTTTATTGCCAGAGATGTTATGCACATGGCAAAACCAAATATGTGTAACCCCTTTTTTCCTAAATTGATGATTTGCAATAAGGGACATGTGGATTGTGTGTGTGTTTATTTATTTTTTCTGTTTATCTTTTATTTTTACATGTTATTTTGCTGTACCCCCTGGAATTGACTAAGTGAATTTCCACACACATGTAATATACTGCAGTGCCAATGTATTATGTGTGATACACTGACAGGCACAGATAATCAGACTCTTCTTTAGGGTACTTCCATAGCCATGACTCCAGTGAGTCCTCCGGTTGCATTGGCTACCATCAGGTGCCCCAATGGTGAATAGAGATAGATTTCACCCTCTGTTAACCCTGCTAGATGCTGAGGTCACTCTGACCAAAGCATCTATATGGTTAAAAGTTGGGATCAGAGAACGGCTGACAGTTGCAGTGGGTGCATGGCTGACTGACAACCAGGACTTACCACGGATGGCATGGGTCTCCTCCTATGTCATCTAATGGACACACTGGCGCATCTATTTGCAGGACCCGATGTTTTAATGGTGGGAAAGGATTACTTCAAGCCATGGCCATTAAAGTTCAACATGAAAGCTATTGGATAGACCATCATACATTTGCTTGTCTCTTTTTTGTTTTTTAACAATCTTTTATCCCAATCTTTAGTCCTTTGTAGTTCTGAATGTAGTTTGTTTATGGTCTGGTTACTGCTGTTTTTCATTACTGACTGAACAAATCAAAAAAATGACCATGCATATTAAATAGATGTTTTCCAATACCGGAAAAATCCAGAGGTCTGCTGTGTATGGGGGAAGGTGTTCCCCAATATTTACTGTTGTTATATTAATATCATATTAAGTGAATTCTCCATATTTGAAAACCCCCTGCTGGTAGTTAGTCCTGTGTATTCCAGCTTAGTATGTTAACTGGTTACAGGCCTAAATTCTTTCACTTGTATCACTCTTTTAATATAAAACACTTAGAGAACTTCAATTTTCATTCTCTTGGAATAATGGCTTAAACTTCCTGACCATTTCATAAATGCTTAGAATGCAGAAAACGTTGGCTTAATTAAATAACCTTTATATCTTAATAAATAAGATTCAAGTTGAAGAGTAGAATCTGTATTCTTGCCAATTTGTTAGTATTCTGCATTCATTATTAAACAAAGAGGGCACTTTAAACAGTCAAATTGTATTAACAAGCCGTGTTAAACATAGCTGTAAAAAATTAATACTTTAGACAATGCTTGCTACCTTTTGCACCATTTAAGATATGTAAATTGTATTCTATTATTGCAATTTCTTTCTTGTCTTTAGGGAGTTTGCCATTTTATAATAAAATTTTTTGTGTACAGAGCTAAAATCAGATGTCTCCCCTCCACCCTTTGCTGTCCTGCTCTGTGGGGATTCTGTTCATAAGATGGAGGAGCATGGAGATGCATGTGACCATGCCCCACCTCCAGTATCCTGCAAAAGCATATACAGGCTCAGTGGTGGACACAGAAGGCGGATTATGGTCCCATACTTCCTATACTCGCCACTTTATGGACAGAATCACCACAGAGCAGGACAGCACAGCCTGGAAGAGGGAAGTCTGATTTTAGCTCAATGGGGTACACAGGGAGTTGCTGTCAGTAACTCTCCTTTTCTAC
Organism: Dendropsophus ebraccatus; assembly: GCF_027789765.1. NCBI lineage: Eukaryota > Metazoa > Chordata > Amphibia > Anura > Hylidae > Dendropsophus > Dendropsophus ebraccatus. The sequence goes on from NC_091455.1 coordinate 55,154,744, forward strand.
TACTATACACTATGAAAATACGAAGAGCATAAATGTCATAAATTACATAAATATGCATAAAGCAATATTTATAACACAATAAAACCAGTTCTGATTTAAACCTCTAAGATTGCAGCCTTACCTTGTTTGTTTTATGAAATATTGAAATTTCCATTGGGAAAATGATTAATATATTTTTCTCCTTTGAACTTTTTACTGTTTTAATAAACCCTTATTAAACTTTATTGTTACCTCCACCAAGGGACTTGAATTTGTAAACCTTTGATCACATTTGTATAATACTTTGCAATGCTCTCTAATCCCCCTTGGCCCCTCCCCCCTCCATAGGTTTGTATGGACAGTGTGAGCCCATACTCATTCTGCTGTAGGAAGCTTTTCCCTAGTGATAAACAGAAGTGTGTGTAGCTTGGGGGCTTTGCATGTACAGAAGGAAGCTTTTTTGTCTAGTAAGATCTGTTATAGAGTTTCTTATATTCACTTGTAGTATTAATTTCTGTAGTTATTTGAAATTACAGCTACACTTTAAGGAATTGAAGAGGTAAACAGGGTGGGGTTATCTCAGAGGTCTACAGAATGGTTACAATTAAAAAATAAAAAAAAGACAGAAAAATTAACATCCCCTTTCATAAAATAAAGGACTTTGCAGATTGTTCCATGTCATTGTAAATACATGCTACATATTAGGGGATATTTATCAAACTGGTGTAAAGTGGAATTGGCTCAGTTGGCCCCAAGCAACCAATCAGATTCCACATTTCATTCCTCACAGATTATTTTCAAAATGAAAGGTAAAATCTGATTGGTTGCTAGGGGAAACTGAGCCAATTCTACTTTACAACATGCTTGATAAATCTCCCCCATTGTTTCTAGAAATAAACTTTAAAAAAAATACTGTCTTTTTTTCTCAATGGGGTATTGCAGATCAAATGTAAAGAAATAAATGTTATCTGAGATCCATGAATTTGGGTGTAAAATCACCTATATAAATCTCCTATATGAACCATACAGTTTGATCTACATCACAACATAGATACAATACATCAAGCTTCTTTTATTTTACAGATGAAACATGTAATTTTAATCAGTCAACCTCTAACTAGGAAATCTAACAGTTGTATTTGTGAATGCTACAGTATGTGTAGTCTATTAATAAGCATGGGCCTTTAATATTCTCTAGGGCAACGAATAAACATATGGTGAGAGGTTTGAGTGTCTGTCCTGGGAAATCCTCTATGAATTGTTCTCTGAAACAATAATTGAAACCCACTTGATGTAAAATTTTAATAGTGTGCCAATCATATCCAGTTTGTGCGATAGGCAAACTAAAATCACGCAAAGTACATTGGGTTTCTGAATATCAATGTATCTTGTCTATGACGCTTGGTTTAAACAATCAAATAAAATTGAAATTTGAAATGTTACATTTAATGAGGTACAGCTCGAATTTTCATCATTTCATAACATGATCCCGTTCTCGACTTAAATAAAGTGCTGAATTATGCACTTACCATAAAAACAATGCATCATTATCAGCTTGATGATATATGCTCTTGAAATATATTGCATACATAATCAAGATGCAATACTAGGAAGTACCTAAAATTCAGATTAACTGAAACCAATTACAATAACTGGATTCTGTAAAATGTATGATCATTTATTTTTATTTATTTGATTTTTGCATATATTAGGATTGTATGGTCTGTGTTTGGAAGCATTGGGGTGGTCGTGGATTGCAAAAGTTGCCATGGACACAGCCGTGACCCGTGCCATGGGCTGTGGCTGTCCCTGTTCCTCCTCCTCCTCCTCCTCTTCTGTTGCAGCAGACACCATGTCCTTGATGTCTAGGGAGGGGGGGGGGGTCCACCTTCAGTCCAGCCCATCCACTTGTCTACTTATGCCCCTGCTCCTCCTCTTCACTGGCAAGTACATCCCCCTCTCCAGGGCTCAATGACATTTAAAGGGTTGGTGCACTCTTAATTGGCTGCTCTGCAGCATGTGTACCTAGTTAAAGCTCAGCCGTGTCTTGGCTCCCTTGTTGGAGCCTCTGTGTCCCTAACTCTTATAGTGGTACTTGCCATGTTCCTACCCATGTTATACTGTTTTCTGCTGCTGTCCTACCTCTGTTGCTTTCTACACCAAATTGCCCACCACCGCAAGCTAGCCAAACCAGGGGGGTGCGACCTGGGAAATGCCTGCCACAGCAAGCCCATCCTGCCTTGCAGCGGGCTCTGGTGAAGACCAGCAACCCCTTAGACTCTGCTCCCTTGTGTGGTTTCCTCCATCGCTTGCCGTGGTCCAGAGAATCCACATTCTCAACCGGTACACATGTAAATGCTGAGCTCAGATTGACCTACAAATAATATATTCATTCATTCAGTCGGTGTGAGTATCAAGGGCACCCAACTATAAGGAAAGCTTCACATGTAACATATCCGCATTGTAGTTCGCAGTGAAATCAGCTGCAGATACCTCTCCTGTCAGTGTCAATGTGATTACATACTTGCAGCGAGATTGTCATGTAAGTGCCGCCCCCATTAACCCCCGTGAACATACTACTGCTAAGCCAATCAGTGACTGTGGCGGGGCCATGCACTGATTGGCTGAGCGGGACCTCCTGCAGCAGGAAGCCTTAGATGCAGCCGGATCATGGAGCAGGTACAGTATGCTCCGGCCTGCGCGGGAGGGGGGGGGTGTTACATACTCGCAGTGGGATAACAATCCCGCTACAAATATGTAATCACATTGACACTGACAGGAGAGGTATCTGCTGTGGATACGTTACGTGTGACGTAACCCTAATAGTGATTCTAGTGCTATTTATTAAGCTTGTTTTTTAACAGAAGGTTTTCGAAAAATTTCATCAAGCTTTCTAATTTAGGTCACAGAATTGTGCCCCGAGTGTTTCTCTGTGTGCTCTGCCGTAGGTATCATGATCCATTAAATCAGATTATCAAAGAGAAAATGGAAACAGTTGTTTTATTTAAAAATGAAAATGACAGATTCTCAGAAGGGACAAAGGGTTCAATGAAGATAATTGCATTAATATCAAATGGAAATACCACCCTCATTAAACGAATGCCGGTAATTTATATTTGCAGGGAAGTAAATGTAGGATAATTTTTTTTGACAATATTACTAATTAAATGTCGTCAGTATGCATAGAAAAGTTCAGATAGGTAAAAGACAATCGACTCTTGGTCCTATTATTGGAGTTTCTGGTTTCCATGCACAGACATTTTGGCCCAGATTTATCAAAGGGTGGAAAATAAACACGGGTGTCAATTGCCCATAGCAACCAATCACAGCTCAGCTTTCATTTTACCCAAAGTGAAAAGTGCAGTAGGATGGGTTGCTATCATCAGTTTAGACCAGTCTCTATTTTATACTCTTTGATAAATTTGGGCCTTTATCCTTTATATACCCTTCTGCAGAGAGGGAGGCTCCACTACAATAGGTGATTGACAGCCAGGCTTTGGATGTAGTGGCCAGTTAAAAAAAACCCTCTCATCTTGTAAATTCAACCCCTTAGATGCCACAGTCAATAGTGAATACCCTATTTGACAACACAAGCAGGTATAAATTGCAACCGGGGGCCTAACAAAGGTCTGTAGGTCTACCATAGGTATGAAACTCAAGGCACAGCCTAACAGATTGCTTATCAGGCTTTTTTCCACACAGTGCACAGTGCCTATTAACCAAATGCACCAGAAAAAGTTTGTTTATGGTAAGCATAACCACAGACCTACATTAACTCTTTCACGACCTGGGGTCATTGATGCATCAATGCTTAGGTCGTTTTTGGACATCAGCTTATGGGATCATAATAAACCCATAAGCTGATGTCCCTATGTCTGCCCCCTCTCCTCTGTCCCCTGCCACTGTTACAATCTTGTTACAGCGGCAGGGGAGAGAGGGGAAGAGTTCACCGGAACACGCCCGGCGCGTGCCCTGCCTAACCGTCCCTCCCCCACCGGCCTCCGTAGCCAGGTTTCCGGTTTCCATGGCTATAGGGATGGTCCGAACCGAGTTCGGTTCGGGTTCGTACGAACCCGAACTCTCGGTAATGATTCCCGCTGTCTGCCCGCTTCGTGCAGCGGGCGGATGCAGCGGGAGGACCGCCTGGAAAACTGTGATACAGCCATAGCCATAGGCTGTATCCCAGTTTTCCAGGCGGTTCTCCCGCTGTATCCACCCGCTCCACGGAGCGGGCAGACAGCGGGAATCTGATGCCGAGCGTTCGGGTTTATACGAACCCGAACCTCGGAGGGTTCGGACCATCCCTACATGGTTACCATCGGGGCTCTGCGATCACTTTGCAGAGCCCCGATGGACACCGGCAGAGAATTCTCCCTCTGTAGAGGGAAAATTCTCTGTCACTAGCCGTATAGATGTTGCGGTCGTGCTGACCACAGTATCTATGGGGTTAACTCTCAGCACCGGAGTGCGTAAATTAACGTCGCTGCAGCATCAGGCATAGGCTGCAGCGACATTAATTTACTGTAGAGCGGCGGGAGAAGGTAACCAACCGTACTCCTCCATGTGGGCCTTCTTATGAATAGAATCACCTCAGAGCAGGGCAGCACTGGTTTTAGCTCTATGAGGTACACAGGGAGCTGTTGTCAGTAAGTAATGTGAAAACACTTACTAATACTACACACAAAACAATTTTACCACCAGTGGCCAACCCCTTTAACTTTCTAGATGCAGGTCCGAGACTCTAAAGTGTAGAAATCTGACATGGTAACTGGACGCATAATATCTTTTTCCTTCCACAGACATCTTTTTTGAAAGATTCATGGTATGTAGAACAACTCAACATTAGTGAATGCTTCTTATGCCATAAGGGAGAATCCCTAGCTAACATATCACTTGAGAGAAAATGGCATTGATTGGAAAATGGATCTGTAAGAAAGCATTAATGAAAATGAATTGTTGATATCACGACTTTGTCTGCTATAGCTTGACTCAGATGAGGTCATGTTATTAGGTTGAACAATATACAAATAGGGTTGCTAAATATTTGACTTTCACACCAAATGATACAAAACTTAGCATGTGAGGATTTTACCTGATTGGACTTTTCCCTGCATTGATCCCTCCTGTGCAGGTCCGTAGCGGATGAGATCAGGTAGCACGCACTGTCAATTCAGCATCACAATCAGACAGGCTACAACCGAATATTGTGCTTGAAAGATCACCAAATACATGAGCCACTTAGGTGATTTTTTTAGCCCCTTCAGTGATGTTACTTAATTAGATGCAATGTGCCATTGACTTATGCTGCGTTTACACGTAACAATTATTGGCCCGATCGTACGAATAGCGATGTCGGATTTACGATTTTTTTTTTTATAACGATCAGCGTTTAGACGGTATGATATATCGTACGAAAATTCGCACTGCGATCGTTTTGCGAACGCTTAAGCCTATCTCACACATTGGTTAAATCGGCAAACGACTGTTCACACGGAACGATTTGCGAATTTTTTGCGTACGATGAACGACGATTTGCTGACCTGATGAAAGATCACGATGTACGATTTATCGTGCGTCGTTCGATCGTTCGCTGCGTTTACACGTACGATTATCGTTCCAATTCGACCGTTATCGCGCAAATTTGCACGATAATTGTTACGTGTAAACGCAGCATTAGGAGATTATACCTAATGTTTTAATTGTGCTGTAATTGCTGTTGTGTCACTTGTGAATTGCTGCAGCCAATGAATAATTACCATATCCTTGTCTAGTTGTAACTTTTATAATGAAAATAAATGTCACCAAACTAATGCACACCTAAAGGAGAAGTCCGGCAAACAATTTTATTAAAGTATTGTGTTGCCTCCAAAAGTTATACAAATCACCAATATACACTTATTACAGGAAATGCTTATAAAGGTCTTTTTCTCCTGCACTTACTACTGCATCAAGGCTTCACTTCCTGGATAAAATGGTGATGTCACTTCCTGGATAAAATGGTGATGTCACGACCCGACTCCCAGAGCTGTGCGGGCTGTGGCTGCTGGAGAGGATGATGGCAGGGGGATGCTCAGTGTCCCTCCAGTGCCCTGTGTCCCTCAGTGTCCCCCTGCCATCATCCTCTCCAGCAGCCACAGCCGCACAGCTCTGGGATTTGGGTCGTGACATCACCATTTTATCCAGGAAGTGACATCACCATGTTATCCAGAAAGTGAAGCCTTGATGCAGTAGTAAGTGCAGGGAAAAAAGCACTTTATAAGCATTTCCCGTAATAAGTGTATATTGGTGATTTGTACAGTATAACTTTTGGGGGGCAATACAATACATTAATAAAAAGTTTCGCCCGGCTTCTTCTTTAAGAAGTTTAAGTTTGTGTTGTCTGTATACATTTTCCTGACACACAGTAGCTAGTGGTAACATTTTTAGTAGCCTGTGTGTTAACAATGCAGAGTAAAAATTATACCAGTTACTTTTTGAAATATTGCTAGAGACATAATATTTTCAAATGCATGTGCTGCTCAGTTTCCAATTTGCCTCCTAAACCCTGTGTTATATATTAGGGGTAGGGAACCTTGGCTCTCCAGTTGTTGCAAAACTACAACTCCCATCATGACTGGACAGCCAAAGCTTTAGCTGCCCAGTCATGATGGGAGTTGTAGTTCTGCAACAGCTGGAGAGCCAAGGTTCCCTACCCCTGATATATAAGAATTCCCCTAGATTTCTACTTTGTAATCCAATTAACATAGGCCTGTACGCAATGCAATGCCTCTAACTCCTAGACCCTTCTCTTCTGCATTGATAATTAGGTATGCAAAATGATTCAATGTATATCTTCTCCAACTAAATGAACCCTTACCCTGGGGCTGTCAGTTTTGTGGCAGAATATGTTCTATTGTAAAATATTACCAAGGCATTGATATATTAAGCGCTTTGTGAAGAACAACCCCCAACTGTTATAACTCCAGCATTATTGTCTTCCGCCTTTCTTCAGGTACAAACCCATAATGCCTCCTGTCTAAATAATCATCTAGATGTAGTAAGCTAGGGACGCATGCCTGTCATTGTAACATCTTCCAGGTGTAGTTAAAGTTATGTTAATAATTTTCCATCATTTCTGTTTGAAAGGCATATCTTATATTGGGTGTGAGTAATGCCGTTCCTTTCCCTTGGGCTGGCCCAAGAACTGGAGGATTCTACTATTCCACTCCAGTGTTGTAGTCTCAAAAAAAAAGGTAATTTTCCAATATAGAGACATAACTTGGAGACTGAGCCATATTGGACTGGTGTAGATCTTTTGCCCATGTCTTGGGTGCAGACAAAGTATTACACCAAACAAAACTGTGAAGTACTAAGGAGGCCATACGCCTTCAATAACTGATGGATGATCGTAGCAACCAGGATCTGTCACCTGGCCTCCCCATACACAAGAATGTTCGGCACAGCCAAGCATTCCTGTATTCTCTATAGGGAAAGGAGTGTTAGGAGAGGGCTCTTGCTGTGGCTTATCTCTCCCAGAACAAAGGGATCGGCAGTGATTTTCCATCACACCTGACCCCTATCTCCACTGACATCATCTGTCAGTAGTTAGTCAGGAGAGACCCATATACTAATACTAACAGCCAAACACGCCATGAGCTGCGGGTACGGCCACTAAAAGTATAAAGTGTATGGGGACCAGTTGACTTTTGTGTTTGTAACTCAGAAGCACTGTAGCTTTGCATATTAAAATCTAAAACTTTGTATTTTTTCCTTTTTCTCTTGAAGAAATTAAGCAACTCAAAAGAGTCTAAGTTGTTGCTTGTACATGTTACCTGTCAGGCAGATAGAGTGCATTTGGTACAAGTGAGTACAATGTGTGGGGTGTTGGAACTTATCACCCCATATTTAAAGGGGGAAATCAGTGTTTTGGACATTTGGGCTGTCGATGTATGCAATATTTCCAGGTATGTAGCAACAATTAGAAACTTAAATACTCATCTCACGTTTCTCATCTGCAGTCATGTGAATTATTTAATAAATGACTGAACGGAGGCAGAAATTCATACTTCACTATCAGCATCCTCAATACGCCTCTCCAGTGCCACTGTAGTAGAGCATATGCTGATATGTAATAAAGATTAAAAAGACACTGATTGATATCTGGATATGCATTGGCCCGTTGTAATCATTTGTTACAGAAGTGATGGTAATAATGCATTTATGATGAGAAAAATATAAATATCTGAGTCATGGCTAACATACTCAAACTTGAAACTACTTTACAAATGGTTGCCTTACAAATATAACCACACACGCTTTAGCTTTACAGGTCTGGATCTTCTGTAGCCAAATAAGTGGGTATGGAAGAGCTTACATTGTAACAATATAATATTTACAGTATGGGGGCATTTTGTATACCATGCATGGATCAGAAAATCTGTTTCATTCAAATCCAGCAGCCGGCAGGGGAAGGGGGGAATTTGAAAACAAGTAGGAACTTTCCTCTTCCCTTGCCCACTGTGAGCGGCAGGATCGGCCGCTGGACCCCAACGGGAAGGCATTTTCCCCCAAGTTTTGATGACATCACGACTTGGGGCAAATGGCCTGTCCAGGATGATGGACTGGCCGCTCAACCAATCAGTGACTTGAACAGCGTCCCGCCCCAGTCACTGACTTACTGATCAGCCAGTCCATCAGCCAGGTTGTGACATGTCAGACCTAGAGATCCCAGAGCCCAGTGGGGAGAGAGAAGTTTATACTTATCTCATCTGCTGCTTTATGCTGAAGAAACAAACATCCCCCTCCCTTCTGAGACAGCTGATGTAAAAAAAAGTCCCTGGCAGGATTTATCTGCAACTTTGTAGCTTCTTTATAAAGCTGGGAGGGTTACTCTGAGGTCAAGTTGCTGATGAAGTCACTGTGATTAATCCTCCCAGCATTACAAAGAAGCTGCAATGTTGCAGATAAAGCCAGTCAGGGACTTGTTTACATCCGCTGTCTCAGAAGGGAGGGGGGAGGAGGGGGAGACAGAAAGAAAGGCTCATATTGATTTTTGTGTATTTAGCAGAAAGCAGCAGCTTAGAACTGGGGGGAGGAGACTGAATAGAAAATAACAAGTATGGAAGGAACTGTTAGTCTCACCACAGGAAACATATCAAAAGTTATGTTTGAGTGGAACACCCCTTTAATTTTTTTGGTTGAGATCTGAATACCATTTTAACTCCTTAGCTGCCTGTGCATATCAACTTAACCCTTGTTGTGCCAGTAGGTAAAACTATTTATGTCCACCACTGCCTGAAAGCCAAACCTCTAATTTTGAGAAAATTCCACAATACCTCTTCATTGATTTCTCATACTGTATGTCATCGTTTCTCTTGAGCTGATCAGGTAGGTAGGTTATGGTTCAATGAGTCAGTGGAGCGTAAAGGGACCAACTCCCCTCCTGACTTAGGAATAGCCGAACATACGGCCGTTGCAAGTTTCCCTCTCTGGATTGATGATCATTTCAACAAGTTACGGAAACTTCCAGAATACTGAATTCTCCATATTCTACATAAACCCCTATACATTATACGTATTATTCAGCTGTATGCAAAGCTTAGAAAATCAAATTTACTATTCATATTTTTTAAATCTTTTTAAGATATATTTTATCACATCTTTTTCTAAGCTTCTCTTACCCATAGGATAATCTTGTTTCTTAGCTGCACTTCCCTTTAATGTATGCATTTCAACCTATTTTACCTGTGGCAAGGACTACATATTATAGATCACAGCGAGGGATCTAACATTTTTATAAAATTTAAAAGTAAAATTGAAACCAACTGGCTCCTCTTAACCAAATGTCAGGCTATCTGCGTCTAAATGAAGCGAGACAGCAACTGTTTATCCCCCTACCTGCCTTTGCCTCTTAGCAATTCATAATATGGATTTTCAATTCCTTTGAGTTATTGCTGCTGGAAAACACCTAATTTCTATCGGCGTGCCTTCTCCATCAGCGATATCTCTCCTACTGGAATCCATCACGGAGAGGTGTGTCATCCTCTGAGACGCTCTTATTCTGATTTAATCCTTCTTATTAATGGCACCAGCTCCCACCAGCTGTCAAACTGTAAATAAGTTGCTAAAGGTTTCTACAGAAAATCTCAATTGTACTCTATGCCAAATGGATTTGGATGTCATAAATGAGATGTCAAAGATATTAATATACAGTTTAATCTATCCACTTCAATCATTCCCTCTCAGATGAACATGTTATTTTACCATTACGGATGATACAGATGGCTTTTAACAAGTACTTTTCTGCAGTCTATTTCAAAGGAAGCCAAATCAGAATAAATGCTATATGGCGACAATGTAGTATCTTGGCTTTCTTTTATATCTTCCCTATATGATTTTTGCTTTCATCAGGCGTCCACTAGTTATTTGAGCTCACAGCATTGACAAATGTCTTAAAGCCTCTGATCTCTCGGTCTCCTTGGAACAGAAAACATCATGAAGTCTACTGGAAAAGTCAGATATATCACGTCTGTATTGTTATGGAATGACAAAAAGTGCCAGACAAGACTTTACTTCTATGATAAAAGATTTCACAACTAAGCAAAGGCGCAACTACTATAAGATAGGAAGCGCGTGTTACTTGTCCAAATCCCTATTCTTATCCCTAAGGGGGCAGTATTACTGAGGTTATTGCTAATGAAGTTTAGATATACAGCAATGCTTGACTATTGAATCAGCTTGAAGTGTGACACCTACTTTTCTGGACCAGATAAATTCTTGGTGCGGTTGTCACTTTCTTTTTCCCTTTCTTTTTCTTTTTGCCTTACCAAGTGTCAAGAGACAGAGACAATGGGCAGGAGAAGAAGTGCAACATAAGGCAGGTTCAATAACATCAATAATGTGTTTGAGTTCCCTTGATGGTATCTTTGTCATTGTGCATGAAAATGGCCACAGTAAAATTTAATAGAATTATATAATATCAAGTTGTTTTTCTCCCAGTAATTTAGAAATCCCTGTTGGGTTTATTCACTTCGAGCCTTTCAATATTTTCTTGTAAGGACAGATGTCATGACTAAGGTCACAGAGAGATGCAGGAGAGACACGGACAGTGTACTATAAGCTCAGCCCTGCCCACTGTCCATGCCTACTTGCCGCTATCTGCCCTAAAGTGGCAGTGGGCAACTGGGCGGCAGTCCCTGGCCTGGATATGTGAAACAAAAGACAAGACAAGACAAACAAACACAATAAGAATAGTCAGCAATCTGGGTCACAATGGTCGGGCAGCAAAAGTACAAAATCAGGATCCAATAGGCGTAGTTAAAAAACAAGCAATATGGTCAGGGGCAGGCAGCAAGCAAGGGAGATCAAAGATACAAAGCAGGAGTCAGGAGATACAAAGAAACAGAAGCCACAAGCAGGCAGAGACTAACTCAATAACCGGCAAGGTACAGGCAGAAACAGATCTTAAATAGGAGACCAGGAACCCGGTCCAGAAAGTGATTGGAGGAACCAGCTGTCAATCACAGAGGCAAAACGAGGTTAACCATTACCTGACCAGAGGAAACTAGCAGAGAAGACACAGGTGGGGCAGGGAAAACAATTAGCAAAAGAGAAGGCATAAGACAGAATTCAGACTGGGCACAGACAAAGGCAGACAAAAGACAGAATAGGTGAAATCCTGAGGTAGAGAGCGGCTGGCGCATATGAGCAGGTTCACTGGCCCGAATCTGCTGATAATGCTGCTTTAAAGGGGTTATCTTGTGGAAAGGAACATTTTGCTCCATGGGTTAGAGTGGAGAAAGTGGCCATGTTTTTCTTATGCTGGATAACCTCCTTTAGTCACGCAGAGCTGCTACTCTAACATGGCCAATCTCCAACTGGTCTCTGCTTCTTTTAGATGGTATCAGGTACCTGGAAGAAGCAGAACCAATGGGGGACTGAGATCGTCACAAAACCAGATGTGCAGGACTTGAGAAGGTGAGTATACTGTACCATGTTTATTATTTAACATTATTATCAGCCAAAATCTTTTAAAGGGTTTTTTTCAGAAATAAAATACTGATAAGCTATTCATAGTTCACCATCAAGGAATGTGGAAACAAAATATAAAAAATGAGAATGGAAAATGCAATAGGTTACTACAAGACACATTAGAACTCCAGCGGTATGCCGTCAATTGACTGTGTACAACCTTCTAATATGTCTTGCAGTAACATATTGTATTTGTTGTTCTAATTTTTCTATATTTCGTTTATACATTCCTTCTAGGGATGAAATATACAAAAATTTGCATTAAAAAAATGCAATACGTTATTGCAAGGCACATTAGAACTTTGATGGTATGCCGTCCATTGATGTCATACCGCCGGAGTTGTAATGTGTCTTGCAGTAACCCAGCACCACGAGATTCTTGGTCAAGCATAGTTTTCAATAGAGAACTATGCTCAGTAGAACATACTGGTCAACACTAGTACTCATTAAATAGGAAAGCATTTATGCTTGTAATTCTTCATTCACATGATCAGTCTTAGAACATTCACAAACGTTTTATTTTCCTGGTTTGTTTTGCTAGTTGGGGAAGGGGTTGACTAGCGTAGCCTACACTTATCAAGATCATTGACATGGATCAATAAATGCCTTTTTTTTACCATAACCCAGGTTAGTTACCTGTAACATTTCTTCACTGTATGTAAATACAAGGAAATAATATATCTTCAGACGCTCTATATATTTTCTTGACAGCCAGAATACCTGTGCGTCCAGAATGAGGCAATTCATCTATATTACATTTTAGCTCCATTATTAATACCTTCACATTGCATGCATTGGTTGTGTTTGTTTTTCTCCATTTTTATTACCTTAGCTTTTTTTTCCCTCTTCCCTATCCTGCAGCTATGTGAGCCAGCTGCAGGAGGAAATTGACTAACATCACATCTCTGTCTCATCTCATATTGGCATTGCTTGCCTAGGGGACAGATTTGATGAGCATTAGTTGTTGTTAAAGAGAGATGGCTGACTTTTTTCTTAGATAGGAAGGTGATACTTTCCTTGAAGTAATAGCAATTATCAAGCCATAATGATCTTTGAGGAATTGTTATACTTATCCTATTAACATTCTAGGTTTTAAAGTGTGTCTTAGAGTTTTATTTCAGTTAAAGTTACAATATGCATCCAAGGGAATAAAGTGTAATATACCTACTGTACCTCTAAAGAGATATTACCAATAGTTTGATCAACATTTCGTGAATATGAACAGATTAAGGCTATGTTCACACTATGTATGTGTGCGGCTGTATTTTTTATGCGGCTGTAAATGTGCGGCTGAAACTACGGCCGTGGGAAAAAATAGACATGCGGCTGAAAACATACGGTCATTTACTTGGAAATCTGGTTCAACTAAAAATAACAAATTAAATCTTAAGAAAGTGATGCAAACACCTCTGGATGCATCTGGGAAAGCAGATTTAGAAAAACCGCATAGGGTCCCCCCTATTTTTATAACCAGCCGGGTTAAAAACCAAACGACAGCAGCCTGGTAACACCAGGGTGGGAAGAGCTATTGGTTTAGGCCCTCCCCAGCCTAAATCTTGCCAGCATGCTGCCGCCCGGTCCAGGAGCGCCAATTTTGACGCTCCGGGACCACTGGCACCCGGCTCTTCCCAGTACCCCTGGTGGCATTGGGTACTGGGGTAATAATAGGGGGTTAGTGTTAGCCATTTTATACCGGCTAACACTAGGCCCCAACTTAGTAATGGATTCCGTCTATTAGACGGCTTCCACTACTAAGTCTATAAAGTAAAGAAATAAAGACAAGACACAAGTTAAAAAATGTTTTTATTCAAATAAAAACATCCCCCTTAACCCCTTGGGGGCCAGACTGATGTCAGACTGCACCCATCCCAGCAAGGAAGGGGTTAATTGACCCCCCTTCCTTGCTGAGATGGGTGCAGTGCTGGGGAGGGGGTGTGGAGAGCTTTATACTCACCCCGATGTTGTCTCTTCGCTGGTCCGCAGCACAATGAAGTCACTGTGCTGCGGACCCGCTAATTATATTTGCGCTTAGCCGATCAGCCAATCAGCTGAGCGCACATATAATTCTAAATGTTTCTTCTAATAATGCTATTGTGATAACATAATTAAAAGAAACATTTGATGTTTTAATTAAAATAAAGTGATGATTAGTACAGAAAGCTCTATTGCCGGCAATATGAATTAACGGCTTACTGGAGCTTCCTGTACTAATTAATATTTAATTAATAAAACACATTTTCATTGAAATAAAATCAGTTTCGTTGTTCAATAATTTAATTCTAACGAATCCATTATTGTGCAATTAAATATACTGTCAAAAAAGAAATATATATATAAATATACATTTATTTATATATATATATTTATTTTAACAGTATATTTAATTGCACAATGATGGATTCGTTAGAATTAAATTATTGAACAACGAAAGGGACTTTATTACAAAGAAAATGTGTTTTATTAATTTAATATATTAACTATTAGAGGCATCGGCATTTGGCATCATTGCCGGCTATTTTTGAAGTACTCCGTACGGACCGCCTATCAGTCCACGGCCGCATTTCCAGCCGCAAACAATGGTCTTGTTCATTTTTTATGGGTCCGTTTACAATCGGGCCGTAGATTCATACATAGTGTGCACTGTGCAGCCCTATATCGTATACTTTCCAGCGTACGCATGAACCACCAAAAATACCGCCGCACAATTACAGCCGCAAACACAGCCGCACAGTTACATAGTCTGAACCTAGCCTTAACTGGTATAAAATATAAAATGTTTAGGGACATTGTGATCACCTCCATTTTATGGCCATACAACAATACAGATAAAATAAGGTAGTGCAAACACAAGTACTTCCTCCCTTAGTTTTCTTCCCAATCACAGCACAGCAAGTAGTCCTTGCTGCTATGCAATAATAATGCTGGTGAATGTACACTGGACTTAACAGACTAGTATGTACTAGGAGATCATTTATAAATTCCACAATACACTACTGTAGATGACATGTGCAGGGAGAAGGGGTTACTGCTGGACTGGCTTTACAATGTGCAACTTGCTGATATCACCCTATTGAGCAGGGGGCACTGTGGATGAAGGTATGTCTATTACCTACATCTTCTGCGCCGTTCCTGTGCTGTTTATTCTGAAATCCTCTGTGTAAGCCAGTGGTCTCAAACTCACAGCCCTCCAGCTGTTGCAAACGTACAATTTCCATGATGCCTGGACAGCAAAAGATTTAGCTTTGACTGTCCAGGCATGATGGGAATTGTAGTTTTGCAACAGCTGGAGGGACGTGGGTTTGAGACCACTTGTGTAAGCCATTAGGAGCACTGGGGGCCTGGCTCCAGCACTGATCCAGCCGGCCCCTGGCCAGCCCTTTCCATTGATGATCATTAGAAGGGGTGAGCCGGCGGGGGTTGTAGCCCCATGCCTCAATCTGCCCCTGGCCGGCCCACCCCCTCAATGTCTATGGTCGGGGCCGGCCGGATCAGTGCTTAGGAGAGGTAGCCCTGCTCCCAGTGCTCCTAACGGCTTACTGGGCAAAGGATTTCAGAATAAACTGCATGGCAATGGTGCCGATGATGAAGATAAGAGACATACCATCCTCCTTAGTGCCCCCTGCACACTAGGAAGCTATAAGCAGGTTGGATTAATCTAACCTGCTGATAGGTTCCGTTTAAAGGAGATCTGTCACCAAGAAAATGCTTTCTAAGCTATTAGCACCATGTTATAGAACTAAGCAGATTGATACATAACTTCCTGGGAAAGAGCTGGTAAAACTTGTAATTTATTGATTGAAACCTCTAATCTTTCCATACTAAGGAATCCAGTGAGGGATCCTACATTGAGTGACACCGCCCACTGGACTCCTTAACACAGATAAGCAGGGATTTCAATCAACACGTTACAAGTTATACTGAATCTTTCCCTACAAAGTTATATATCAATCTGCTCAGCTCTTCCTGCTCTATTTGAGGTGGATAGATTAGATAGAATTATCTTAGTTACAGGTTCCCTTTAAGGCTATGTTCAAACAACGTGAACATCCGGCCGCTCCTTGACCCCGTCCGGGTCACGGAACGTCCAGTTTCTGCCCGGATTATCGCGGCCGGTACTTAAGTACCAGCCAGATGATCTGTCCGCCCGAATAGCTCTGATGCAGGCGCATCAGCGTGCCCCCGCATCAGAGCTTCCCCCTGCACACTATGGAGCGAGCGGCCGGAGCCGCTCCCTTCATAGTGTGAACTGACAGGGTTTTCTACGGCCGCAATTCATTGAATTGCGGCCACAGAAAACTGACATGTCAGTTATTTGCTGGGCCACACGGGGTCCCAGACGAAGCGTATACTATCTGTATATGCTCCGGCCAGGATCCCATTGAAACTAAGGCATTGTTCCACCCTGCAAAAACTACGGCCGTTGTTGCCATCGGCAACAATGGCCGTAGTTTTACGTAGTGTGAACATAGCCTAATAGTGCCCAATACACATTTTTAGCTAACATTCTTTATATGACTAATACATTTCTGCACAGCCTACTGGTTAGGTATAGGACTTGTTTTGCCCACTTGCTGCCTTAAACTGTAACCTATTGTCCTGAATTTCTTTGCCCTATTAATTCAAATTTTCTTTTTCTACAAGACCAGAAAGGAAGCTTCTCGATTCATCTTTTTTGCTATATGTAACTGTATTGATTAAAACCTCATATGTTGTTTCCATCCTCTATTTTCCAATTACTTTTATGTTTCTTGGAAAACGCTCTCTGCTGGCAGCTTGGAGTCGATTGTTTTATTTTCCACATCTGCAATATCTTGTCTATTACTTGCTGGTGTGCAGAATTTTAAGGTGTGCATTAAAAAAATCGCATTTTGTAGGGTTCTTTATGCTGGATCAACGTCAATCCTTTTAAGTACAAAGCAGTAACTCTGTAACATGGCCTCTGAAACATCCTAAGGGGCAATTTAGTAGGCGAGTTACTAAATCTTGTTTAAGATGAAGTCAAGAGGCCCAGGAAGAAACAATCTTTTAGCTTGTTTTTTAATTAGTAAACCTGTCAGATCCGTTCTGCAGAACAGTAAAAATGTGTCATTAGAAAACTCATTTACATAGCTGTTGTGTATATATATTTCATTTTCAAGCTCACATCATCTGAACAGATTACAGACTTTTTTTTTATATTTAATTTTTGCCGCAATTAACTGACTGCAATGGCAATGCATTGCAGTCAATGGGAAGACGGACGTCCAATGCACACAATGCATTGAATAACAGACGTTTTTACCCCAGACATGAAAATAATGAACATGATCATTATTTTCGGACGTCTTTTGCAAACAGCGGACTTTTTTATTAGTTGTTCACACACAGTTTTTCTTTTGTCACCGATCTTTCTTTGTTTTTACTATTAAACTCAATGGACTTTTCAAATAAGCCGCATCCAAAGTCCAATTAGTAACCCCAAGCTAAAATAATGTGCAAACACCGGTCATTGCACTAAGGGTAGGCCAGACAGCTGAATTACGTCCGTTATTTTAGACTCAAAATGACGGACTTTTTTTTAAACGGTGCTGAAAAAACGTTGTGTGAACATAGCCAAACTCATATGTAAGAAAATATTAGGAAAAGGCTTTACTTATAGATAGTTTTCATATTATCATTGTCATAAATATTGAAGCTGTCTATGATGATGAGGGTTTGGAGGTTCTCTAGGCTACAGGGTTGCCATGGACTATAAGGTGTAACTATCATCCTGCTTGCGCGGTACTCTTTAAAGACGCCAATAGTCCACTCCTAAAGTGAGCAGTCTATGGAACTGCCCAAAGCAGCACAGATAGCGTTGAGCAAACTTGTCAAACTGTTTGGGATTAGCAGCGTTCTCCGAACCTGAAAGCTCTGCATTTGATTCCCTGGAGAAGTTTGATGCTGCCCTATGGAAAACATGAATACAGCCATAGGCTTTAACATGTTTTCCTGCCAGCCCTAGGGAGGCATCCAACTTCTGCAGCCGCAGGGAATCAAACACAGAGCATTCAAGTTTGGAGAACGCTGCCAAAGCCAAATAGTTTGACAGGTCCGCTCATTACTAGTCGTAGACTATGTTGTAAAGTGTAATAATGCACTGCTTCTGGCAGTTCTGTACAACACTCGCTTTAGGAACGGACTACGGACCTGCCAGCATCTTTAAAAAGTGCAAAAGTTACTGTTAGTAAAGAATAGTGTAGTCTAAAGCAAATATGGCTTAGTTATGAGAGGCCGCTATCATCTGATGGCTAGAGTTAGTAGAGAAGATATATGTTTACATACTGTGTTGATCCGGAGGGGGGGGGACACTTGTGTGTGGCAGATGTCTATAGTACCATAGCAGTGGGAAAATTCAAACTCAAAGACTGTTTATGGTCAAAGTGGATCCTTTTTATTTAAAGATGGCAGTCAATATGGCAGTCAATAAGGCTTGTGTCATTATGTCATTGACTGAGGTACAAAAAGAGTTACTTGCATAGCACTAGTGTTTACTTACAGTATGTAAGCAATTTTGAAGGAGTGTAAACATCTCTAAGTGTTAAGAAGGTAAGCGCCATATTGTAATGGCTTCACTGAATATACAAAATTTAATCATAACATCCTTTACACCATGTTCCTGCTTTGCTTCAATACCTGTTGCCCTTGGTTATGGCCCACTGGGTATCCTCTAAGTTGGGTTACTCGTGCCCAGTTCAGTTGCAGGCTCCTGATCTGTCCCACTAGTACTGGCAGTTGGTTTTCACTTCACATGAAAGCAAGGGGGATTGTAGGAAAGTGTCTGCTCAGGGTCACAGTTTAGAGAGTAAACCAGGAAATGAATAGATCCATGGGAGAGAACAACAGTAATATGATGTAAGTTACTTTACTAAAAACAGCCCATTGTTCTTCCTAGTGTATATTTATGTGATATTTATCTTATTTTACTTTCTTTGCTTCATGATACAACCCTTTTAATATACTACTTTAATTATGAGTGAAATAGGGGGATGGCTTGCTATATAAAAGAAAAGCTACAAAAAGTATCTCCTGCTCTGGAGGATATGTCCCATTATGCATTGCAAATTTACATTAATAACAAAGGAAATTGCTTTTTTAGCTCGGCAGTCGGCTTATCAGCTGCTGCCTTTTAACTCCATGCAGCTCCGTGTCGCTCCTCCCTGGGTGCATGGAAAATCTGGATCCAGTCCTGGGAAAATGGGAGAAGTTTCCCAGGACTGGATCCAGCTTTTCCAGGCACACAGGGAGGAGCTACATGGATTTAAAGGGCAGTTGGCTGATAAGCAGACTGCCAAGATAACAAAGCAATTTGCCTTGTTATTAATGTAAGTTTACTCATCTCTAATTACAAAGACAGAATTTTCATGCATAGACTGGCACTTGTACCATTGGACATATTAAATCTTTAGCTTTATTTCCTGCTTTATGATGCCTAACAAAATGGTAGTTAAGAGAATAATTATTAGGTTAGAAAAAAAAGCTAAAGTGATGCAGTGATAAAGAAGTTAGTAAATGTAATAAAGCGTAAGCGTAATATTAATAAGCTTTGGTGCGCATAAAGATTTACAGTACTTTATTATTTTTATTGGATAAACTAAAATTCCCTTTAATTTAAAGAATCCAGTGTAATTATTGGAAAAACAGATATTTGTAAAAGTTCAGTTTTGGACATTTTCTGTGCTCCTCTAATAATATTAGCCCTGATGATGCATTACTTTAATTGCATTCATGCCTCATGATGTTGAACTACAGTTAGACGATTCCTACATAAGTTGGTTAAATTAGAGAGTATACATTTTTAATGAGTGTTATAAAACGAAACCATTATCTTTTTATGTAGAAACCTTCCATATCGGAGAGGATTGGTTTGTTCCTTCTATAGTATCATGCAGTAGACATAAATAATAGTCTCTACTGAACAGTGTTTATAGAACAAAATGAAGTGATATCAATTAAAAAAAGATGTAAACAAAATGCAGAAGAATGCATTCTAGTGAGGATATTGGGGCGGAAAGTGATCAAGTAATTAAAGGGGTACTGCAAAAAAAAAGATTAAATGAAAATCAATTGGGATTAGAAAGCTACACAGATTTGTAATTTACTTTTATTTAAAAAATCTCAAGTCTTCCAGTACTTATCAGCTTCTGTATGTCCTGCAGGAAGTGGTGTTTTCTTCCCATACTGATATAAGAGATTTTCTATGGGGATTTGAATACATCGTTTCCTGCAGGACACTCAGCAGCTAAGTACCGAAAGGCTTGACATTTTTAAATAGAGGTAATTTACAAATCTGTATAACTTTCTGACACCAGTTGATTTGAAAACTATTTTTTCCCTTTAGAATACTACTTTAACTGAACACAGGTTATAATATGGATGGTTTTGATTATGTTAAAAGCATAATTGGAAAATCAAAAATAATTGCAGAAATCGCAGTTTCTATATCATTATTATGGATGGTTCTTTAGTGTTATTACATAGTGGTGTGTTAACATTTCAGAGACAGGACAGGGATATAAAACTGGATGATAGGATGATTAGTGCAAAGTGCCAAAACCTGGAACCGGCCCTTAGGGTATGAATACAAAGAGCTATTGTCCATTCATTTTAGCAATCGTTGGAGGTTTTAGCACCCAGATCCCCAGCAATCAAAGTTTATGATACATAATTATGATATGCCAAGAATTTATTTTTTGCAATTACAGTTACACTTTAAAGTGGGTTATGTTTTACTCAAATTGGTTGACGTCATTTCTTTCTTATCCTAATAAAACATGAATAATGTTAGCATTAGGATAAAACATGAATATGCTTCATACCAAAAGATTATATAACTCCAGAATTGAATGAGGCGGGAAAAAAAGAGGAAAAGATACACAATTGTATTTGCTTAGACAAGCCATCATAGAAGCTTCAACCTGCAATGCTGACGCCTATCAACCGAAGCAGGTCAGTGTAGTTTTGTGCTCTTTTCTAAACACTTTTGGCTCAAAACTGTATCATATTATATTCAAAGGAAGCCTGGGACTATAGAAGAACATGCTGCGGTGTTCATTATCAGTAGCAATTACCTGCTTGTAAAGAACGATTCATTTTTGACAACCCATAATTTTATACTCAGAGAACGTAAAAAACCTCTGAATTATATACTTTTCATCATTTTTCTTTCATGTTCTTAATTGCAGGACATATGATTATTAATTTCACGTGTTCATTTGTCTTCCATAGTAAAATATGAAACCTATCAGATGTAATGATTAATTAAACCGAGTTCGCCTCCTAATAAACTTGATTCAGCTTGTTTTTTCACTATGTTTTTCCAGTTGAATAAATTAGTGTATGTAGAAGATATAGAATAATAAAAACATATGGGTGGTTTCAGACATAGCATTTTGGGGAAAAGCCACTGCAGTTTTTGATGCAGTTTTTGGAGTGGATCCAATAGGAAGAAGTATAAGTCCTTTATGTATATCTCTCATTCTTCTTTAATCCTTTCCTGCCAGCATTAAAAATGCATCTATGACTTTCTACTTAAAGGGGTTATCCGGTTAGGTAAAATATATGTTGAATATTCCCCCCTTCTGGAGACTAACAATTCATTACATACTTTTTATTATCCTTTCACTCTCTTTCACCCAGTTTTGAGCTGCTGCTTCCTGCTGAAGACACAAAAAACTGTGTATGAGCTTTTCTTTCTGCTTCCCCCTTCTCCCCTCCCTTCTGGGATGGCTGATATAAACAAGTTCCTGGCAGGCTTTATCTGCGACTTTAAAGCTTCTTTGTATTACTGGGAGAATTAATCTGAGGTCAAGTTGCTGAACTTGTTTATATCAGCGATATCAGAAGGGAGGAGGGAGGAGGGGAGAGCAGAGACAGACTGAACAGCTCAGTTTCAATTTTCTGTTTGTCTCCAGGAGTGGGGATAATTCAACATTTGTTTTACCTAACTGGATAACCCCATTTAAAGGGGTTATCAATTGTTAGAAAACATGGTCACTTTCTTCCAGAGACCGCACTACTGTTGTTCCCAGTTTGGGTGCAGGTTTTGCAACTCAGTTCCATTTAAATGAATTGAGCTTAAATGTAAGCCACACCTGAACTGGAGACAAGAGTCATGTTGTCTCTGGAAGAAGGTAGTCATGTTTTTCTAATGCTGGATAAGCCCTTTAAAGTTTACTTGTTGATTCAAGAGGTTTCAGTATTTTGGTCAGTGTTTGCAGCCAAAATCTGGAGTGGAACCAACAGAGGCAAACACAGTTTCTGTATTTTCAACTCACTACTGATTTTCGTTGAAAAGATACTGACCAAAAGACTGAGCAAAATACTATGGGGGGAAATTATCAAGGGCTTTGTGCCTATTTTTAGAGGAATAATTCGATTTTCAGCCATTTTTTGTCAAAATTTTATTTCTGAACCAATATTTGATATTTTTAGATGAGATTTAAAAAAAAAAAAAAAAAAATCTGCCCGTTTTGAGTATTCACCCATAGATTTGCATAATCCGGGATTGGCGCCCAATTTATCAGTTGCAGCTTTTTAAAAAGTCGCAAAAGACTGGTGCAGGCCTACGTCTGGTCAGTACCAGACTTTTTACTTAGACGCATGATGACAGTACGACTTCTATAAATCAAACATAATATACTGGAACAAAATATACACCAACGCACAGATTCCTTAGTAAATACCCCCCTATGTGTGAACATATCCAAATAATGAACATGCTCATTATTTACTGCTTTTGCAAAATACTGCTGTTTTTTTTTCTCCTCCTGCATACACATTGTTTTATTTATAGTCAAATTTCCGGTCATATTTGGAGATTTATTTATTTTTACTGTGTGTGAGCATAGCCTCTTTCTTGTGAAATAACACAATATTGTAATTAAAATATTACAATGTTGTTCTCACAGGATTCATGGAATGAACGAAAAGAGGGCCGAAAAACATCAAGATTTAATTACATATCAGAAAAAAATAAAATAAAAAAAGCAGTCTAAATTTTCTTTTACACCAATATGATACCAATAAAACCTATAGCTCATGACTCAAAAAATAAGCCCCATTTCCTCTAGCTCACTCGGCTTTTGATCCAGTGACAGAAGAAGGCTCCAGTCACCTTTCACCCGTGCCCTACTGCCCCCTTATTGACCTTATTGCATCGAGGCGCCTCGTTTATTGCACACACTGCACAAATCCCTAGATATCATCCCTAGATTCTTATTCTTCTTAAGTATGCTTCATTGTGGTGGCTAGGCTTTCCTATACAGTGAAGATATAGTGATACATAATTGTTATGCAGATGCCAAGAAGACACTCTATGTCATGTCTATTTAGGTCAATGGACTAGGAATATCTCCTGGATCATATATTGAATGGTCACACCAGATACTTTGTGGAGACTGCCTGACACTACATCAACCAAAGATTTTTAGTGTTCACACCATGCCAAAGGATTCTGCAAATTTAATTGAATCAAATTTTAAAGTGTTTGCTCACCTCTTTCAAGGAGCTTTGGGCCATGTTTTCCCTTAAAGGAGAAGTCTGGTGGGGGAATCATTTAAAGCAGGAAGGTGGGGGGAATGCAATAAAGAAAGTATACTTTCTGGACCTCATGCCCACATTGCGCCGCATGACCAGGCTCCCATACAGTACCACGCCGGATGACATTTTCTGTCAGCTTCGGGGTACATCATGACCCAGCTGAAACATAATGAAAAATGTCACTATAGTCACTGACAGGCTGAGCGGGGCATCTGTCAGCCGGGTTGGTGCGTAGCCGGAGGGAAAATGTAAAGATTGTTGGCGGGGTCCAGGAGCGGGATGTATCGCTGCGTGGACAATGGGACAGGTAAATATACCTTCTTTATTATGTTCTCCCCACCCCTTGCCTGAAATTATTCCCCACCACCCCGCTAGACTTCTCCTTTAATTCTATAGTTCTTTGTTTGCTATTTACTCTTTTAACAGTAGTTAAATAGAACAAGTGACGTGTAAATATGCTCAGAAAGACTTTTAATTTGATTTCCAAAGAGGAATAAATTGGTAAAGTGAAACCAATTGAACGTCTATGCAATTTAACACAAAGGAATTTCTCCCTTTAAGGCTATATAAAATTACAATGATCGCATTATAGCAGAAAATAGTTTGTGTTTAGTAGTTTCCTAATTAGAAAAATATAAATATTAATGAAATGTAATTTCAGTCCAGAAAATTTAATTTTCTCGATTAGCATCTTATGCACCGAAACGGTCTTCAGCTTCTTTCATATCTCACAGATAAATAATTCAATTTTGCCTTTTCAATTTTGTCGTTCCATTTCCCTTTGTTTTATTATATTATTCCCTGAGCAGTTTGTTAAAAATTAATTGCAATTCAATATAGGGAATTTGCAAAATTGATCAACCAAATACTATTATCACTTAACTGACTTAATTGTCAAGTGTGGATACCCCGAGTTCTCTTTTCTAGCGTGTCTAAAGTGTCCAACAAATTTGATGATTGAATTACTTCTCACAAAAGCCACAATCAAATCGCATAAAGTAAAATCTAAAAGAATCTTACATTAAACAAAAGTAAATGTATGTATATGCAAATGCATGTCCAGAATACAGGTTCTAATCATAAATTCAAAGTAACTGCCTAACCAGCTGCTGGACTGAGTCCCTGATCCTCCATAAATGGTAGTGAGCTCCAGCAATCCTTGCTGGTTATTGTAGTTCTATAACTGTTGCTCAGCTCTATATTGAATCTCTCTCTGTGTTTGGCTTACTCAGCTTGGACTATCCTTGTTTGCTGCTTGCTCTGAACCTCCTGTCTGTATCTGGACCTTCCTCTTGCTTGTCGCTTTGTACTTCGCTGCTGTTGCCGACCCGGACTGTAGAATTTGATTGCATTGTGTTTGTTTGTCTGTCCTGTTAAGTGTTATCCACGTATTTTAGTGCAGGGACCGGCACCAAGGTTGCCCGCAGTCGCCTAGGGCTGTCTTGTGGCAAGTAGGCAGGGACAGTGGGCGGGCTCAACTTAGGGCTCACTGTTCTGGTCTTGTTTGTCTATCTTGCACAGACATGGTTTGTCCTCAGTGTGGTTTCACTGAAATGCTGAAATGTTGCCACCTCTATCTTTGTCAGGAACTGTCCAGGGCAGGAGGAGTTCTCTTTGGGGATTTCACGCTGCCCTGCACAGTTCTCTCACAGACAGAGATGGCATCACAGAGCACTATGTCAGACTGGAAATGATACCCCACTTCCTGCAGGACATACAGCAGCTGAAAAGTACTGAAAGACTAGAGTTTTTTTTATATATGTCATTTACAAATCTGTATAACTTTATGACACCAGTTCATTTAAAAACATTTTTACCTCTGAAAAAAAAACAATGACAGAATAATCTTTATTTGCTAACTTTGTTTTTTACATTTTATGTAACAAAGTAGCACAGAAAAGTAAATTATATTTTATATCATATTTTCTGTATTTTAAGATTTAAAATAGAAATTCCATTAAAAACAATAGAGCTACTAGTGACATTTACTACATACATGTAATCAAGCATTTCCATATTTCTACCCATAGGCCATTGTTTCTGTGCTGCATTAGATATTCCATCTGCATGTACTGCTGCCTTTTATAATGCCAGACCCAAGTGTATATGAGTCATTAAAAGCAGCATTAAAAAATCTTTCTGCAAAATACTAGATATACCAAATACCAGATATACTAAATATTCAGGAAAAGTGTCTTTTATTCCAGCGCACAAGGCAGGGAGAGAGGTGGGAACTAATCACTCAGACCCATTAATTGCCTTTCTGCCTGTCAATCATCCCACAGAGTGCCCGCAGAGAGCCAAGATTAGCTATGGCCTGGTCTCTGCCCAAATGACTAGTTCAGGGCCGGGACAAAGGGTAGGCGATGGCTTAGGGCACCACCTCCTGCTGAACTAAAGGGGGCGCAATGTATCCGCAAGTAATAATCCCCCACCCGACCTCACACGCAGCAGCATCTCTTCCCCGCTCTTCCCTGCAGCGGCAGGACCTGCTTTCCTCCTCTCTTCTGCTGCTTGGCTCCAGAGCTGAAGAAAAGCTTCTGATTAATGTTACATGATCTCTGGAGCCAACGAGGAGAGGGGAGAAGTGCAGGGACAAGTCTAGTTACAGATGCCCCAGATACAGATGACAGAGACAGATGAGGAGTCTGATCCTCGGCTCAGAGACTGTGTCATCCTTCACTGCTACTGCTGTGTGGGTGAGTATGTGTGTGTGTGCTATGGAGTGTGTGTGTTAGTGCTCATGTGTGGCTGAAGTAGAACTACAGCTCCGAGCATGCTCCTGTGTGGCAGAGGTAGAACTACAACTCCCAGCATGCTCCTGTGTGACAGAGGTAGTGTGGTGACCCCCGATGTGGAGGTATGGCCGGTCACTAGCCAGATGGTTAGGTGTGACACCAGTTCTATTGTGATTGGCCAAAATATAGCCTTGCCCAGTGATGTCATGATGCCAGTGCCAGTTGGGCACACAGGTATGGTGGCACACCTGCTTTTATTTTAACGGGCTGGCTATACCTTGTTCCCCTGTGGTCAGTGACTTGCCGGGTTGTTGCAGGGTGCCTTGGGTACTTATCACGGTGGTCCTGAGTGCAGTAGTTACCCACCCGGACTATTCCGCGTATATAGAGCAACAGACACCAGCACTACCTCATAAAGGCATGAACGGCATGGGGGTTTATTTAAGCAGAGAGTCTGGGTGCACAGTGTATGTATGATCACTGGTTGGTGCTCACTTTCCCAAGAAAAATACCCGGACTGTTGGTACTGCCACCCACAGAAAGGGGAGATGACCCAAGGAGTGTGTGTGTACTGTGTTGGTGCTTAGTGAGGAATCACAGAGTCTCTTTAGCATAAATATAATCTTGTTTACTCTGAAGATACTTGAGGTAGGCGGTAGATAATACAGCTTTGACTTGATACAATACTTTACACTTGTTAAGTTACTTAATAGTATAGAGTTCAGATCTGCACTGAGAGTAGAGGGAGTGGTACAGTCGTGATGACTGAGTTGCGTGATGAGAGATGAAATAGAGGATCAGAAAAGTAGGAGGAGGATGTCGAGAG
This sequence comes from Dendropsophus ebraccatus, assembly GCF_027789765.1. Taxonomy (NCBI): domain Eukaryota; kingdom Metazoa; phylum Chordata; class Amphibia; order Anura; family Hylidae; genus Dendropsophus; species Dendropsophus ebraccatus. The sequence goes on from NC_091455.1 coordinate 55,181,855, forward strand.
AGAGTCCCAACCCAAGTAGTACTGTGCTCTGCCGGAACTTCGGAGGTAGAAATAGAAGAATATTTGAGAAGAGAGAGAATACTTGTGCCTGTGTTTTCACTCTTTGGTCTTTGCACCACCTACTGCCCATCAGTGTCGAGTGACCCGTCTTAGAGGGTGACACAAGCCTCAGACCTTGTTACCTGGGATGAGGGGAGTGCTGAGGGTTCCCTGCTTACACCAGTGCAGAAGAAAGAACTCTCATTGGCATACAGATTCATGTGGTACACAAATAAACAATAACCCTTTGAGTACTACAGCTGTGCAATTACTGAGCATACATACTTACAATAGCAACATCTCGTGGCAAAACTCTGGTACTACTACATCACCACTTACACTTAAAAGTACAGGCTTTTATGAAGAGTGTAACCAATAGTAACACCCGTGGTGGGACACTTGTCAACAAGTCTCTCACCCTCCAATAATACTAAGACAACTCTGCTGACCCCGTCTCAGTCTACACAACAAAGCTCAAGAGTGAGCTGCAGAAAATAGGTAATATTTGTTTAGGATTTCTTGTATAGGTGGTCTTGTTAAACCTCAATTAAAATGTGATTTTTCAGACAATACATTCTCTGTATCTACAATACTGCATTAGCTACAAAACGTAACCACTTGCGCTTTAAAGTAAATTATGATCTACTGATATGATCTGAAACAATAGAAAAACAGATGGCCGGGTAGGATTTAGTGCTATGTGAACTGAAAGAATTTTCAAATGCTACTAAATTTCTAACCATGGGAATTAGTGAATCACAGAGTGTGTCTCAATGCTTAGCAATGTGTGTTCATGTATGTGACGTCTCAGTCAATGGTGGTTTCAGTTCAGATCTGAGGAGTATTTGATTAAAACAATATCTCCCAACAGATGCTGTTTATGTCATGTGTGACAGTTCTTGTTCACAAATAGACGTACAGAAAAGCCTGTTCATATCCCATATGCTTATTCATACACCACTGATGAAAGATGTCTCTATGGGGCTATTTTAAGTTTATGGAACCATCTAGAACCATTTACGGAATGCATTTATATCCTGTTTGTCTATATAGATCAGAATGATGCAAAGTGCTCCATATATTTAAAAAAAAAAAATTCTTAGTCTTTAGACCACAAACCCCAACCTTAGTGGCATAGTATGTGTTGTTCCACATGGTGATTTCCCTGTGCACTAAATTATTAAGTGAACAAGGGGGCGAGTTGTTCACATACCAGAAAGGAGGAAAATGCAGAAACAAAAACACACCCTTATCCTAATTTCCTGATTTTCTTTTTGTGTGGTTTATGTCACAGTTTTTCTGTAGTGCTGATCTCTGTGCTAGTCCATAGTGCAGGATCCTGTAAGACAGTGTGTACCACAATAAATAAACTGAGCAATTGTCGGATGATTTCTGGTTCTATTACAGACAGTGATATTTGGCATATAATCGCTCCATGTAATATGACCTTCAAGCCTTAATTTACCTTTCAGACATGCTGTGTATCAACTTCAGCAGTCAGATTGGCACACTTTGTAGGTACATGGCCCAAGCTCTCTCTCCCTTTCACTCTCTTTCTGTCTCTCTTTCTTCATCTCTTTCCTGCACGTAGCACATGCTCAGCCCCACCCCCACTTCATGTGTTCCATACTGATCTAGCTTTTACTTGAAATGGATTGCAGATTGCAGGGAAGGGAGGCACCTAGTACCACAGACCTTAGAACTTTTTGGGGGGGCAAGGGGTCATTTTTGGTAAATTAGGTGATTTAAAAATACAGTAGTACCTCAGCTCTCGAACTTAATTGTTTAAGGAAGGCAGTTTGAGAACTGAGCAGTCTGAGAACCGAGCAGTATTTTCCCATAGGTAATAATGTAAATGTGTTTAATTGGTTCCAGAACCAACCAATAATTGCCCAAATACTCTGGTGTCCCACCACAGGTGTTTTGTCACTCCTGTGCACCTGTCAAAAAGCCTTTTCTTTAAGGTTAAAGTGGTGATGAGGTATTCTGAAGTTTCGGCACTAGGTGTCAGTGTTTTCTACGCTCTTACTTATATGCACAGCTGAAGTCAGCTGTCACCTATTATCTCTCTCCTTTCTCCTGCACACACTCAGAGAGAGGCACACTGTAGGCCCCTTTAGGAGGAGTTACATGGTAGAGGAAATGCAGTTCAGTTCTTACCAGATTCTTAGAGAGGGAAGACACAAAAAACACTGTTACTGATGTAGTTATGCCAGGGCCTGGCTGATGCCAGGACCCCTGTCAGGGACAACAAAGTCAGTCTAGTCTAGACACAGTAGTATATAGAGGTAGCTAGAGACCAACAGTTCTTTATCTACTCCTACTGCGTTTAGTATGCAATGCTAAGCACTTTAAAGGAGAGGTCACCAAGGAACACCCTGACCCATGCCGAGAACACATCTACACAGAGCAGGTCAGTATACTGAGCACAAGAGAATCTAGCCTGGATAGAACAAAGCAGCCAGTACTGAAGGCTTTTGTATCCTATCGCGGAGTGCAGGTAACTGGGACACCCCAGGACAGTTAGCTACACCCAGATTACCACAACTGGGGCTTGTATTACCCTGACAGGAAGAGTAGCTCACAACTGTAGGGCAGAAGGTGGTCAGACCAATGTCTATACACAAATACTAAGAAGCTGTACAGTAAAACTTTATTTTTATACTATCGGGGCACCTATACACACAAACCACACACCTTGGGTCATTTTTCCCCTTTTTGTGGGAGGTGTTACCATTCAGTCAGTCCGGGTGGGTCAGTTGCCACTCAGGACTACCGTGACAAGAGCCCAAGGGACCCACTTCAACCCAGCAGGTCACCGACCATTTGGGAACACAGCCAGCACAGAAACAAGCAGGTATCAACATCACACCTGTGTTCTGGACATCACAGTTAACTATAACATCACCATCTCACCACAATACTCATTTATTACATTGAAAAGTGCCCAGTTTAATCACAACAGTACAGTACAGTACAGAACAGCATTATATACCGTACAGTACATTCATAACAAAAAACAGTCAACAATATGAGCAATTATAGTACAGCATTGTGGATGGTAGATGGTGGTGCACTCACTGTACTACTACTGAACTGTATATCCACTAAAGCAATCTTATACAGTACTTAGCTATGTTCCCACAACGTATGTTTTGCATAAATCACGGCTGTTCTTGCAATTTGCTAAACATACATTGTATTTGAAAGAATGGAATACCGTCCAGAGCGTATACACATAGTATACACTCAGGATGGGATTCTTTTTGGCTGCACAAAAAAATAACATGTCAGTTTTGTGCAGCCCCTTTTCATTGGCTCCAGCTGCACTCTCCATTGTGTGCAATGGTGAACTGGGATGCGGATGCACGTGGATGCGCCTGCGTCCCAATTCAATAAAAATGAACATCTGGTGGGTACTGCAGTGCCGGTGACAGTGATGATCTTCACTGTCACCGGCCTTTCTGTGACAGGGCCGGGTCACAGAAAGGACGGAGTCTTACATAGTGTGAACCCGGCCTACTGTATGTGAAGCCTCACCAGTACTAAACTCACCAGGTACAACCCACCATGCAAAATAAAAAAGGTCAGATACTGAGAAAAGTTTGAATTCTGAACCTTAATTCCAGGTAAATTTTTGTTCGAATAACGTAGGAATTATTGTACTTCAAGACTGGGTGCCAGAAACTGTTTGAGAACCGAGGTACCACTGTATGTTAAATATAACAAAGGCTGTCACATGGAAGGAAGTTGATTAAACAACAGGGACCTTTAAAGTAACATAACAACTGAGCAGCACTCTGCCATTGCCTCTAGGTGGTGCTGATGAGCTGTTAAGGGCATCTTTCTCCCTCTGATGTCACAATTGGTATTGATCAGAGCATCTAGGGGTAAATGACCAGGACCAGAGCTATTTCTGAACTTGGCCATTGCAATGGGGGCCTAACTGTATATTCAAACCATCTCCTATTATTGATGGGAAAGGCACAGTTGCTTAGCCAGCACCATCCAAAAAACATAAAAATATGATGATTTTCTGTATATCACTTGCATCCTTAAAGTATTATTTCTTTTTGCCAAAAGGGATTAACAAAAAAAAAAAAAAAAAAAAAAAAAAGATTTAAATAAAGTTATTCTCTGTCAGTACATTCCCATGTAATATCTTATCCCTCGCAGAAGCAGCAGAAAATTCCCACAGCATTGCTAATGAAACAAAATGCTTTGCTCGCTCATCAGCTAATTTATGTACATTTGTACTCAAGTAGAAATCAACTGGTACAGTGCAATAATAAATTGTATCAAATTCAAATCACTTTTGGTTAAATGGCAGCGAAGGAAATGAAATGTAAGACTGGTTACATCTCAGTGCTACTCTTAGGGCGCAAGGAACATATTTGTAAGGTTAATTTCAGTGCACATTTGGCGTTCTGCTTACACAGGAGAAGTACACACATAATATGCTCTTTGTTTTATAATTACACATGCAAGGAGGAATACAGGATTACCATTATTTAAAGGCCACAGCACATAGCAGCTATTTTTAATTATTCAGCTAAAAGTCTATGTGTGATGGGTTCGTTAAAAACTAATGAAATATTAGCAATTAGAGATGTTTTTCTTGATTTCCTTAAGGGAAGTAGGAATGACATTTAATAAACATCATCAAGACATGATCCCAATTAACCAGCTTATTACTATCCCCTGCCTTATCAACACTATGGGCTTCGAATCATTTCTTTACTTCCAAGTGTAGTTTTATTTCAAGACTGTAGAATAGCTCACTGCTATATGGTGTGTAAAACATAGTGCAAGCCTAGAAAACATGGCATTACATATACTGAAGTTAAGCTTATTAAAATATGATTAGGAGACATACCTAACCCTCTCCCACCACCCCACTTTTAATTAACGTTGCTGCAGCCTATGTCCGATGCTGTTGGGACAGTAATTAACGATCCAGGATGACACAGGCGCAGGAGCTGCGCCTGTGTCATCCGCGGTAGGTCCCGGCTATGAGTTATAACTGGGGAATCACCGCAACTCTCAGCACCGGAGCCGCTCTCTGGTGCTGAAAGTTAACCCTATAGATACTGTGGTCAGCATGACCGCAGCATCTATAGGGCTCCAGACAGAGAATTCTCCCTCTACAGAGGGAGAATTCTCTGCCAGTGTCCATCGGGGCTCTGCAAATTGATCACAGAGCCCCGATGATAGCCATGGAAACCGGAAGTCTCAGGCTTCTGGTTTCCTGGCTATGGAAGCCGGCGGGGGTCAGGAGGGAGGGCTGGGCGCACGGGGCACGTGCCTGTGAGCTCTGCCCCCTCCCCTCTCTCCCCTGCCGCTGTTACGAGATAGTAACAGTGGCAGGGGACAGAGGAAAGGGGGCAGACACAGGGACATCAGCCTATCTGATCATAAAAGGGGTTGGCCACTTTATAGTAAAATAGGTCAGTACAAAGTATTAGTAAGTGTACTCACTGTATAAACTGACAGCAGCTCCCTGTGTACCTCATAGAGCTGAAATCAGACTCCTCTTCACCAGGCTGGGCTGCCCTGCTCTGTTTTGTTTCAGTCCATAAAATGGCCGACATGGAGGAGCATGTGACCCTGCCCTGTCCCCTGTGTCCTCCATAGACATATACAGGCTCAGTGGTGGACACTGGGGGGCGGGGCATGGTCACATGTTCCTCCATGTAAGCAATCTTATGGACCAAAACACCACAGAGCAGGGCAGCCCAGCCTGGAGGAGGGAAATCTGATATTAGCTCTATGAGGTACACAGGGAGCTGCTGTCAGTATATACATTGAACACACTTACTAATACTTTGTACTGACCTATTTTACTATAAAGTGGCCAACCCCTTTAACATCCCATAAGCTGATGTCCTAAAACGACCTGGGCATTGTTGAGGAATCAATGACCCCAGGTCGTGAAAGGGTTAAAGAGACTCTGTCAGTTGGTTAAGGCTGTCCTATCTCAGGGTCGCATAAACTAGTAAGGCTAGGTTCACACTGCGTTTTCAGCATCCGTTTAACGGATCCGTTTTTTTTAACGTCCAGAAAAATAGGGTCAGCAACGTTTTTTGGTCCGTTTTGGTCCGCCAAAAAAAACGGATCCGTTTTTTTTTTATAATGGAAGTCAATGGAAAAACGGATGCACACAAATGAATCCGTTTTTTGCAATCCGTTTTTCATGCGTTTTTTGCAAAAAAACGGATGCGTTAAACGGATGCTGAAAACGCAGTGTGAACCTAGCCTAACAGAGAAGCTGAACTGAATGATGTATCACTTACATTGTTCTGTGCAGCTGATTCGGAGATATCCTCCTGAATAACATGGACAATAAGTAGTCCTCTCCATTAAGTGCATGAGCCCAGTAGTCCTGGATATTCATGAGAAGTAGAAAACACCACCCACCAGCTGCTGATTGGCAGTTATCTTTCCATGCTGTGTATAGGCAGTCACCTGTCAATCAGCAGCTGGAGGGCAGGGGGAGGGGTGTGGCAAGATTCCTATTCTACTGCATATTAGGAGAACGGATATACAAAATGTTATAAGTAATACACCAATCTGTTCAGCATTTATATGACTAGTTTCTGCTGCCCTCATTTAAGGCAGCATAAACTTAGTGACAGATTTCCTTTAAATGGGGTTTTCTAATTTATTATTACTTGTCCCCTATCCACAGGCATCAGAATTATTGCACTTATATATATTGTAATTATTGTCATATATTGTATGTGGAATAGAAAGACAAATGACAGAAAACAAAATTACGCCAAACTCCTTTAATGAACGTGCATCAGCTATAAATGTCTCTTGAAGGCGACTTTAATTTACGCCTATAACTTTTTTTTAGCTGCCCCATAGTTGACTGGTCTTTACGCTAGCATAAATTGCTATAAGTCCTTAATCTGTAGAGAACATACAGCTCCAGAGCCATCATTACATCATTATGTGGCACAGATGAAAGTATCTCCCATTAATTAAAGAGCTTACTGAGTTACATTTCAACTCACAAACTTATATTAAATGACTCAAATTAATTGCACTCGCTGACAAGATAAAAGAAGAAAGATGTTCCCATTTCTATATTAAAAGCATAGACAATAATGATTAAAACGTGCTGTTATTGAACTGAGATGTAAATGGTAATGTGACCTTAATATGCAGAATACATTTTGTAGAATAAAAAGAGCTATAGATAAAGAAACATTATTTAAGACAAAGTATAAAGTAAAGTAGTATATATACAGTATCTCTGTTGTGGTTTCTATATACAGATCAGCAACGGAAAAGACAACACTCAGGCAAGGAGGAACAGGCGGAGCAACCTTAAATTCTGTATGTGCCCTTGTCTGTCCACTTCCAGTGGACAGACACAATTGCAGACCTGAAGCAGGCAGGGAGTGTGGTAGAGGATCAGGCAGGACCGAGCCCAAAGCATTAAGCATTGTGGGCAGGACTGGGACTGTCAGGATCCGACACCTACTAGCTGTCAGGAGCCGGTGCTCAGCTGTGTAATTTTATCATTGTACTGACTGGCAGAAAGCACTGCTAGTCAGATTTCATTGTATTGCTGGGAGCTAGAGTATCTTCCCCAATCAGGTCATGGGGGCTTGGACTCCAGTCTCCATAAAACTACCACTCCCATCAGGTCTAGTTGCCAGCTGGTTTGTTTTCCATGGTAATCTGATTCTTGGCTTGACTTCCTGACTATTCCCTTGCTTCCTCACTTTGTACTGCAATGACCGTTTGTTACTGACCTGGCTAGTGGATCCTCCATTTATTGTGTTTTTGCCTTGTCTCTGTCTTATGTGTCGTACCTAACTAGTGTAGCTTCAGCCTTCAGTTTGGGGCTGGCCTGTTAAGGAGCCGATCACTCCAAAAGACAGATTGGCGGGTTCAGTGACAGGGCTTCACTCTGTGTCTCTGAGTCCTGTCATTACAGGGACGTTGCCAACGCTATTGGTACAGCAATTAGTTTGGCTAATGAAATAAACATAAAAATGTATAAAAAAACAACCGCGCTCCTGATAGACACCACTACTCGTGGATGTCCGTATAGCAGCAGGCTACCAACAAGTGGTTACTGCTCCCACTCAGTAGGATAATAATTAAAAATAATGATAGTGTTGTGCCGCGCTACAACGATGTCAAATAAATAAATAAATAAACAATAAAGTTCACATGATCTCTTCCCTGTGTATTATTAGAGATAAAATCACTCACCACATTGGTGTGTCGGTTATGCTCTGACTTGTAGTCCTCCGTATCAACGGATACAGCGTCCGATAAGTATGTTTCTTTCTTTCTGGATTCCTTTTAAAATCCTCAGAGTAAGTTAAGGTTCTGTACGTCCTTTTTGGTTGTTTGTAAATTCTATGCAAAGCGTGCGCCCCGGCCGGTGGCGCGTAAAACGCTAGCTAGGGTGATTCTGAGCGGAGTTCTCTGTGACGTCACAGTACGGGTCGCTGTAGGAGGCAAAAGTGTCCTCAACGCGTTTCGAAGGTTCCGACCTTCTTTCTCAAGAGGGGTTTGCCTCACTTACTGAGTTGCCTTTTATAGGTTTATGTCCTCCGCACAAGATTAACCCTATAATGTCAACCAAGTTCCTTTTACAGAAAAGCGAACAGTTCAAAGTCGGCATTCAATCCTACTGGCTGCAAGCTATTAAATAGGAAGATATATTCGCTTTCTTTTCTTGACATCTTATGGATGAAATTACCACCTCGCCGGTCTGGATTTACTCTTTCCAATCCCCCAAATATAGAAACACCCATTTGACCATTATGGTGTTCCTTAAAATGTCGGGATAACGGGTGGCCGTCAAATTGTCTGTTGATGTTATATATATGTTCTGAAATTCTTTTATTTAACGCTCTTTTTGTTCTTCCTATATACACTTTATTGCAAGGACACCTAATAAAATAAATAATCCCCTTTGTTTTGCATGTAATGTGGCCTTTTATATTATGAGTGACCCCCTGATGGTTAATTTCCTTCATTCGTTTAGTGTTTGACATACTTATACACCCCCTACATTTTTTACAGGGAAAAAAACCTTCTACATATGATAGTACACCTTCTCCATATTCACTTTTATTTTTGTTTTTATTTTTGTTTTCATTGTTGTGAATTGTTGGAGCAATTTTATTCCCTAAATTTTGCGCTTTGTGATATATCATTCTTGGCTTATCGGGAATCAAATCGCCTATAATTTTATCCTGCTTCAGGATCTTCCAGTGGTTCTGTATAATCTGTTTCACCTTCTTTGCCTGGCGATTTGATTCCCGATAAGCCAAGAATGATATATCACAAAGCGCAAAATTTAGGGAATAAAATTGCTCCAACAATTCACAACAATGAAAACAAAAATAAAAACAAAAATAAAAGTGAATATGGAGAAGGTGTACTATCATATGTAGAAGGTTTTTTTCCCTGTAAAAAATGTAGGGGGTGTATAAGTATGTCAAACACTAAACGAATGAAGGAAATTAACCATCAGGGGGTCACTCATAATATAAAAGGCCACATTACATGCAAAACAAAGGGGATTATTTATTTTATTAGGTGTCCTTGCAATAAAGTGTATATAGGAAGAACAAAAAGAGCGTTAAATAAAAGAATTTCAGAACATATATATAACATCAACAGACAATTTGACGGCCACCCGTTATCCCGACATTTTAAGGAACACCATAATGGTCAAATGGGTGTTTCTATATTTGGGGGATTGGAAAGAGTAAATCCAGACCGGCGAGGTGGTAATTTCATCCATAAGATGTCAAGAAAAGAAAGCGAATATATCTTCCTATTTAATAGCTTGCAGCCAGTAGGATTGAATGCCGACTTTGAACTGTTCGCTTTTCTGTAAAAGGAACTTGGTTGACATTATAGGGTTAATCTTGTGCGGAGGACATAAACCTATAAAAGGCAACTCAGTAAGTGAGGCAAACCCCTCTTGAGAAAGAAGGTCGGAACCTTCGAAACGCGTTGAGGACACTTTTGCCTCCTACAGCGACCCGTACTGTGACGTCACAGAGAACTCCGCTCAGAATCACCCTAGCTAGCGTTTTACGCGCCACCGGCCGGGGCGCACGCTTTGCATAGAATTTACAAACAACCAAAAAGGACGTACAGAACCTTAACTTACTCTGAGGATTTTAAAAGGAATCCAGAAAGAAAGAAACATACTTATCGGACGCTGTATCCGTTGATACGGAGGACTACAAGTCAGAGCATAACCGACACACCAATGTGGTGAGTGATTTTATCTCTAATAATACACAGGGAAGAGATCATGTGAACTTTATTGTTTATTTATTTATTTATTTGACATCGTTGTAGCGCGGCACAACACTATCATTATTTTTAATGAAATAAACAAATGAAGGACTATCAAACTGTGGGTAAATTGGATTTCTACCTAAAAGTCGGCTGTGTTATTTCTTTTGACCTATTATCCAGTTGGTACAATATTTATATTTGCCATCTGCTATAAGAGTTCATAGGCCCATTCATTATAATAAACTGCCCTGGTAAATGACAGATCCGCTTTTCTGCTGGTCCGCTCCATAGCAACCTTATATCACTATTCAGTAATGATCTAACCATTAAGTCATCAGCCATAAAGTCATCCTCTTACTGAACCTATTAGTAGATAAAATTGACATAATTACATTTAGTGGACTTCTTGTACATTTATCTTGTACTTGTACTTGTACTCTTGTATGTAGGTCAATTTTTTGACGTGACTTCCTAGGACTGCCATTTAAAATTTAGCTATAGATGGTGCAGAAGTAAGTATGGAGATTTCTGCCATGATTTATGTAAATTATGGTAAATCAGGCTTAAGGGTGTGCCTTGCCGTGCCCCAACCCCCCTCCTGCTCATTGAGCGAGCCGGAAATATGTCTGGCATAAGCCAGGGAGAAGCGGCAAATCTGCGCCTTCTCCCTGGCATACACCAGTGGCGCAGGCTTCGCAAATTCCCTCCTTAGTGTTAAGGATAGACGCATCTCATCTGCATAGGTGCCTATAAGGCATAGTCAGAAATCCTTACCAGGAGCTTACTAGGTTTTTGAGGTATCTACTATACCTTCTTTATCAATCATGCTTACTCATGCCTATATATATATATATAGTTCACAAATTTTGCGGTTGTCATTCCAGACGGTCGTCAAAAAGACGTCTGCTGTCTGCCAATATCTGAAAGACGTCCATTATCTGATCATAATTCTTAAAGACGGCCATTAAGCAAATAACAGACATCTTTTTTACGGCCGTTGGCATTGACGGCTGAAAAATCCCGTCTGTACTTACAGTGTAACACCACCAAAACATCACCTCTTTGAGAAGACCGCTCCCTTATCAAAACTATATTTAATGGGACAGATTTCCATTCCCCCATACAGTACATTATAAATAGGGTGTATTTTCATTGAGAAGACTAACCCCCATAGAAGATAACTTTTCGAGGCAATTTTGGGCATCCTTCTTGCTGTACTCCATATTACAGTTGATTCTTATATGTCAATGAACTCTCTAATTAATTGTAATACAAACTGGAAAAAGTGAAAGCTTAGTTTTATTTCGTATTTCCATCTCCAATGTTTCTAAACAGTGTCAGTGCATAGAAAACATGACATCTGAAATGTCCCAGCAATTAAATGTGCTAACTTGTTAACTTTAAGTTGATGAAATTATTCGTATGAGCAGCCTTTCATTAAAATGTAAAGATCTGACGGGGTAATCAACCGTAGCTTTCCGGCTCATAATGGTAATTTGCATCCACCGTTTAGTCTGCATTAGTATTGTGCTTTTATCTAGTACGGCGTGTGAGTTTATTTTTGATGGGTTATTTTGACAGTGAAATGTGCTTAATTTGATTGAACACAATGTATTTTCTGCTTGATCACATCTTGAAATAAATACAGTGCATTGTTATACACCTTTTAAATTATGTTTTATACAATGAATCTATTTCATATGATCACAGAATGGCATAATACACCCAAACTAATTTGTGTTGGTCAGTAGCTCAGTTTCTTATGCTGCGTTTACACGTAACGATAATTGGCCCGATCGTACGATTAACGATGTCGGAGTAATGTTTTTTTTTTCATAACGAGCAGCGTTTAGACGGTACGATATATCGTACGGAAAATTCGTTGTGCGATCGTTTTGCGAACGCTTAAGCCTATCTCACACATTGGTTAAATCGGCGAACGACTGTTCACACGGAACGATTTGTGAATTTTTTGCGAACGACAAATGACGATTTGATAACATGTTGAAAGATCAAAATGCGCGATGTATCGTTCGTCGTATGATCGTTCGCTGCGTTTACACGTACGATTATCGTTCGAATTCGATCGTTATCGCGCAAATTTGTACGATAATCGTTACGTGTAAACGCACCATAAGGTAAAGCTATTGATTTTGTGCAATAAGCGGATTGTAACAATAGGGGTCGACAAAGAAAGTGGTAGTCTTTAGCAGTCATCTTTTAGGTCCTAGCCTTTGTCAATAAATGGGCACCATGGTGGTTCAGTGGTTAGCACTGTTTCAAAGGCTGGGTTCACACTACGTATATTTCAGTCAGTATTGTGGTCCTCATATTGCAACCAAAACCAGGTTTGGATTAAAAACACAGAAAGGCTCTGTTCACACAATGTTGAAATTGAGTGGATGGCCGCCATATAACAGTAAATAACGGCCATTATTTCAATATAACAGCCGTTGTTTTAAAATAACAGCAAATATTTGCCATTAAATGGCGGCCATCCACTCAATTTCAACATTGTGTGAACAGATCCTTTCTGTGTTTTTAATCCACTCCTGGTTTTGGTTGCAATATGAGGACCACAATACTGACTGAAATATACGTAGTGTGAACCCAGCCTTAACATGTATGTGAGGTTGCAGCTGGAGGAGCTGCAGGAGGTCGGCGGCTGTTGGATATCGTTAAAGGAGAAGTCCAGCCAGGCCCATTTTTGTTGGCAAGTGTTGAGGAGGATAAAAGAAATAACATGCTTTGGGGCTGGGTTCATACTACATTTTTGCAATCCATTTTCTTTATCCGTTTAAAAAAAAAAAAAAAACTGATGCATTTGTGTGCATCCATTTTAATCCCTTTTTCCGTTGACTTCCATTATAAAAAAGAACGAATCAAAACGCATCTGATTTTTTTATGTACACAAAAGTAAGGTCAGCTACGTTTTTGTGTACGTTAAAAAAAACCTCACCTACATCACTCCAATGCTGGTGACCACATTTATTTTATATATGACAGCTAACTAGTGATGATTGAACATGTTCGTAAATGTTTATATGTTCGTACAAACATGACGCTAATTTTTTGTGTTGTGTTAACAATTTGTTCGATGATCAGAATGATTATAACGATCATTTTCGAACATATTTGAACTTGAGAACATTCACTGTGTAATTATGTAATTTACGCTTTTTATCTGACAATCGGTACGCATGTGCGTAGACCAAAACGTACACTTCTACTGTACGTTCGTTATTTGTTTGTGAATGTTCGGTGGACACAAACCGATCACGATCATTTTTTTTTTTTTATGTTCGTGTTTGGGATCCCAACCAAACATCGGGATGTTCACTTATCACTACAGATAACACTACTTGGCATCTATTATTAACATACATTTGAGGAATACATCGGGGACGCAGTGTGAAAAGGGTCTAACTGTGTTACAGAAGATGAACTTTTTAGCAATGAGGAAGGTTGTTAACATTTACAGTGAACTTGCAATTAGAGAATGGGCAACTATAGGGCGTTGGACTCTAAGAAAGAGTCCTACAAGATTTCTTCAAATCTATAAAAACAGCATAAGAAATAAGTGGCAGAATTCTGGGATTATGCCTTGGATTTCTGCCATGGGAACATAGCCTTGTTCTCTTTTTGAAAGCATGGCTGTGTACAAGATGAGTTTGGGGCAGGCTTCTGGCAGTAGGTAGTACATTTAGCAATGTGTACATCTACAAGGTTTCTATGGTAAATACTTGTGTTATAAAAGGAATGATTTACTGTATTTTACTTTATATTTTATGGAATCTCTTAACCTCTTTGTACAATGTGATATCATATTATTATGGCTTTAATAAAGGTCAAAGATGGCTTAATCCCTAAATTGAGGAAAATCATGTAAAATTGAATTACAAAATGAAAATTTTCAGGGTCGAGTGATGATACTATAACAAATAAAATATTCGTATATGTAGCTATATAGAGTTGAAGGGCTGTTATGAGAAGAGTTAACATAATTTTATTTCATTGCCATCTTTACTTCAGGTGATGAAACTACTTAAAGAGGTTTATTTATAAGGTAGGTAAATAAAGCTTTGGAATAGTACACATCATTATTGTACCACTATCCATAGGAAAACAACCACACCCTGGCAGGCCCCACTGTGATCATGTGGCCTGGATACAAATGTATTTCCCAGGAGGACATTGCAGTCTGATTCATAGAAACCCCTTAGTTATCACTGCTCACTTCTCCTGTCTCCCTCCACTGAGGGGTATACAAAGTATTCCCTAACTGTTCCACTAGATCTCACTAGATCTCACTAGTATATAGTGATATGGTTTTCTATTTCCTTTAAATTGTTTTCTATGTTGTCCTTACTAGTTCTGATGTAATAGTATACCAATGCATCATATACTTCCTCTGTTTAAACAGAACTTGTCACTCGGGAGAGTGGGCCGAACCCACTCTACCCATTAAGATACTTACCCCCCGCCCCCTCCAAACTCCTGTAAACCTGCTCCATATCACAATATATTGATAATAGCCAGTGATGTTGCTGCTGCTGCAGCACTTCTCTCAGGTAAGTGCTATGATTAATGGAGCAGCTTTCAGTAGGGGCTGATGCTGGATGGTCAACATATTCAGCGGAAGAATGATAAAGGTAGAGGTAAAGCTAGAACACCACAATTAGTAAAGCACACATTAGAAAACTTTTCACCACCAAAAGAAAAAATGCCAGAAAAATTGACCGGAAATACACACTGTTGCTTTATTTTCACTTAAAATTATTAATATTTAAGCTATGTTCACACACAGTATTTTTGCTCAGTATGTTGGTCAGTATTTTTCAACCAAAACCAGGAGTAGATTGAAAACACAAAGACTATGTTCACATATAGTTGAAATTGATTAGATGGGCACCATTTAACAGCAATTAATGGCCCTTATTTCAAAACAATGGCCATTGTTTTAAAATAATGGTAATTATTTGTCATCAAATGGCGGCCATTCACTAAAGTTCTACAGTCTGTGAACATGGCCTTTCTATATTTTCAATCCACTCCTTGTTTTGGTTGCAAAATACTGACCAACACACTGAGCACAAAATACTTTGTGTGAACATAGCCTAAATATTGATATAAGTTTACATTGTGTGAGCCTAGCCCAACTGTGACTACAAATGCCCAAAAAGTATGTCCTTTTGGCATCTTTTTGCCAGGGTTGTGACTGCCAAGCGTACATATATGTTTTCACACCAGCTCATACTTTGCTATGGTCTTGGCAATGTTATCCAAGAAAGTGCTGACAATTATGCCGCGCAATCAATAGAACATTTGCCCTAGTCTAACACTGAGTGAAAATTCAAGGTATACTAATATAATTGGGGGGAACAACTTGACATATATATATATATATATATATATATATATGAAATGGTCTTTAAATACCACCTCAAGTCATGTATTCAATATAATTTGTCAGCCGAAAATGTCAAGGTAGTTTTGTAATTAAAGGTTATATCCGGCAGCAAAACAAAGCTGTCACTAGGACAAGACCCTATAACTGAGAGTGTATGTACCCACAAAGTGTAAAACTGGTCGCTGCAAATGGCTAACTGTAAACGACTGGTTGTTGGAAAGGCAAATGTCTACATTGCAGCTTTGTACCAATAAAGTGCTAACAGTTGAAAGGCTCTATGGATGTTTCAGCTAAAGTAGCCTTCTTCTGCGGGATTATCCCAGTTAAAAAGTACGTAGAGATGAGCTCCATCCCTTGAAACAGGAGCAGCATTAGCCATAGGTAATATACTCGTATGATTTTTGGTAAGCATTTCTTTTCTTTTTTTTCACTGTAAAGGGAACCAATAAGGGCATGTACGGGTATATAGCTAAAAATTCTACCTAATACAGCATCCTACAGTTATTTCTAACATATATTTCATCTGTTTGACAAGGCCAGCTATTGGCCAAAAACATACCTTTATTATGCCCCAGGGGCGTAGCTAGGGGTTCAGCCTAGGGGGGGCGAGCAAGTCTGAGTGGGCCCCCAACCGATTATGTTACCCAAAGGGAACCTCGCTTGACAACAATGCTTTCTAAATAATAAAGGGTATATTCTGCTCCATTACTCATAGTGAATTAAGAGCAGTGTTAGAGGCTTCTACATTTACATATATAGACACATAAAATGAAACAGTGACTTACAAGGGGTGTCTTCTCATCGGAGTCACTCACTATCCCAATGTCATGGATGTATGGGCAGTATAACAGGTTCACCTGAGATCTGTAGTTAAAACTGTAAAAAAAAGTTAAATCCATTATGCAAAGACTATTATTTTCCCTATACACTGACTGACCCATATACCATAGAGGTAGATAATTTGCATTCTGCCTAAGACAGGTGCATCACTCACAGGGAGGTACCGCAGGCTCAATCACTAGCTAACTCGGGCAGCCACTACAGGCTGCTGCACCCTGCTCTCTGTGATCCGAATCACAGCTTTCTGATTTAAACATACTTGTCCCTTATCCTGTAAGAGACTGGGGTGGAGGGGTCGGACCTCTGCCCCCATTCCCCCAGGATCTCCAGATCAGCCCCCAGCTCCTCTATGAAGCTGCCAGAGAGAACTGGGCCAAATAGGGTTAAATCAGAAAACCACTGTTTTCCACATGTCCAGCTCCCCCTGGTTTCCACATGTCCAGCTCCCCCTGGTTTCCACATGTCCAGCTCCCCCTGGTTTCCACATGTCCAGCTCCCCCTGGTTTCCACATGTCCAGCTCCCCCTGTTTACCAGCTCCCCCTGTTTCTACATGTCCAGCTCCCCCTGTTTCCACATGTCCAGCTCCCCCTGGTTTCCACATGTCCAGCTCCCCCTGTTTCCACATGTCCAGCTCCCCCTGTTTCCACATGTCCAGCTCCCCATGTTTCCACATGTCCAGCTCCCCCTGGTTTCCACATGTCCAGCTCCCCCTGGTTTCCACATGTCCAGCTCCCCCTGGTTTCCACATGTCCAGCTCCCCCTGGTTTCCACATGTCCAGCTCCCCCTGTTTACCAGCTCCCCCTGTTTCTACATGTCCAGCTCCCCCTGTTTCCACATGTCCAGCTCCCCCTGGTTTCCACATGTCCAGCTCCCCCTGTTTCCACATGTCCAGCTCCCCATGTTTCCACATGTCCAGCTCCCCCTGGTTTCCACATGTCCAGCTCCCCCTGGTTTCCACATGTCCAGCTCCCCCTGGTTTCCACATGTCCAGCTCCCCCTGGTTTCCACATGTCCAGCTCCCCCTGGTTTCCACATGTCCAGCTCCCCCTGGTTTCCACATGTCCAGCTCCCCCTGTTTACCAGCTCCCTCTGTTTCCACATTTCCAGCTCCCCCTGTTTCCACATGTCCAGCTCCCCCTGTTTCTACATGTCCAGCTCCCCCTGTTTCCACATGTCCAGCTCCCCCTGTTTCCACATTTCCAGCTCCCCCTGTTTCCACATGTCCAGCTCCCCCTGTTTCTACATGTCCAGCTCCCCCTGGTTTCCACATGTCCAGCTCCCCCTGGTTTCCACATGTCCAGCTCCCCCTGGTTTCCACATGTCCAGCTCCCCCTGTTTACCAGCTCCCTCTGTTTCCACATTTCCAGCTCCCCCTGTTTCCACATGTCCAGCTCCCCCTGTTTCCACATGTCCAGCTCCCCCTGTTTACCAGCTCCCTCTGTTTCCACATTTCCAGCTCCCCCTGTTTCCACATGTCCAGCTCCCCCTGTTTCAACATGTCCAGCTCCCCCTGTTTCCACATGTCCAGCTCCCCCTGTTTCCACATGTCCAGCTCCCCCTGTTTACCAGCTCCCTCTGTTTCCACATTTCCAGCTCCCCCTGTTTCCACATGTCCAGCTCCCCCTGTTTCTACATGTCCAGCTCCCCCTGTTTACCAGCTCCCCCTGTTTCCACATTTCCAGCTCCCCCTGTTTCCACATGTCCAGCTCCCCCTGTTTCTACATGTCCAGCTCCCCCTGGTTTCCACATGTCCAGCTCCCCCTGGTTTCCACATGTCCAGCTCCCCCTGGTTTCCACATGTCCAGCTCCCCCTGTTTACCAGCTCCCTCTGTTTCCACATTTCCAGCTCCCCCTGTTTCCACATGTCCAGCTCCCCCTGTTTCCACATGTCCAGCTCCCCCTGTTTACCAGCTCCCTCTGTTTCCACATTTCCAGCTCCCCCTGTTTCCACATGTCCAGCTCCCCCTGTTTCTACATGTCCAGCTCCCCCTGTTTCCACATGTCCAGCTCCCCCTGTTTCCACATGTCCAGCTCCCCCTGTTTACCAGCTCCCTCTGTTTCCACATTTCCAGCTCCCCCTGTTTCCACATGTCCAGCTCCCCCTGTTTCCACATGTCCAGCTCCCCCTGTTTCCACATGTCCAGCTCCCCCTGTTTCCACATGTCCAGCTCCCCCTGTTTACCAGCTCCCTCTGTTTCCACATTTCCAGCTCCCCCTGTTTCCACATTTCCAGCTCC